>NC_089528.1:18592887-18896124 GCF_963924715.1 Thunnus thynnus
AGGAAAACCATTAAACTTAATCTCTGTCTTGTTTCTTAATCTTCTTATGACTCTGCTGTTGAATCTCATTGTTTTAGTTGCACTTTGTTTAGCTGAAACGCTTTTGTTTGATGACACCAGACACTCTGCACCTTTTAACCCTCAAATTCATTCATTGACCCTCAAATTCAAATCCTATACCACACATTTCTCATGCTCTTAATGCATATATTACATCTTTAGATTACATCTAAAGTGACAGTTGTGGTTTTTTTGTTTGGGGGGCGTGTGTGTGTGTTTGGGGGGGGGGGCAGGGGGGGGTACCTCTTTGTCCTGTAAAACGTGTGCTTTGCTGAAGTTAACAGGGATGGGGCTCTCCCAGCTGTCTCTCTCACACAGCGGATGGTAGAAGGCGGGGCTGATGAGCACGCTCCCGCCTTTGGCCACAGTGGACTCGGGAGGAGACATCGGGTCGTCTGAAGGTGTTTTTGTCTGGGCCTTCACGTTATCCTTACATTTCTTCATACTCAAGTCCAGGGTCCCATTTTCATCCACTTCTATGAGCATGTCCTAAAAGCAAAGAAGTTTGATCAATCAATTAACACATGCCACAACATGTTGTAGAGGAGCACAACAAATAAAGTAGATATGATTGCAGTCACATGAAAACAAATGAATACAATCAGTCAAAGGATAAAAATAAAACCTTTTTCTAATTACAGTGAAAAGCATGTAAATAAAACAGCACGATGCTCCATTATTATGACAGTAGCGATATGGTAAACTTGAACCCTAACAACATTTCTCTGTAAACATGAAAAATGACTTGAAATTCACTGCAAAACAAACAATGTATTTAAATAATACATACAGTGGTTATCTCACACCAGACAAAGTACCAAACTAAGCCAGCGTTAATTCTGCTGAACACAAAAAAAAAATAATCACTGGTGTGTAGTTTTCCAGTGACAGCTGTGTCATCTATTTTCTAGGACACACAACCAAGATGGCAGCTGGGGGTGGGGGGGGTAGGGGGGGAGGTGGGAGGGGGGCTGCTGGTTTTAGGTCATCATTATTACAGCAAAAATTAAAAAGCTTAATGTGGCATAAGTTTCCTTGCTGACAGATGTGTTTGTCGTTTTTGCGCTGAAATGCAATAGCGTGATGACTTATGGCTGTTTTATGGTATTAAAAGTTTTACCTCATTAAATGCTGAAATCCTTTTCCATAAATGAAACCAATTATTCAACGCATATGTTTCATTAAACCCTATACATCATTATTTTTTTTTGTAACCAAGGGGAGCCTTTCAAATTAATTAAAGGGGATCATTTTCATGAACATTGGATGTGGCTGTCCACTTTAATTATCCAGCCATTTGATGACGTGTGTACCTAATCAAAATAACACCAGTGTTAAACTAAAGGATGTACGAGACTTCTAGTGATTAATTTTGATTTTGTTTTTAGCCTCAACTAAAAAACAAAACGGAAGACTTAATTCTTTCTTTTTATATTATTGATTATTTAATGATGTCATTTAAGCATCTCACGTTGTTAAATAAGTCAAATCAGCTTATATTCACGCTTTAAAGGCCAGCTTTTTGTGTGTGTGTGTGTGTGTGTTGTTGCGTGTGATATTTCAAAGTGTAACATACATATGCAGATGAGCATCCAACGACATATAACACTCTAAATATGGTCCCCTTTTTTCAGTCTTGAAAGCTGCTCTTTATTTTGTACATCTCAAGACAACTAAGCTGTAAATGAGAACAGATGATTAACTTGCTAACACTGTTTTATTCATTCAGTGGGCTGGTACCTGGTACAGGGCCACATTCTCAGCTCAACAAGCTGGGAGACAAGGATCTGTGCTGTGTAGGTGTGGAAACCTTGAATCATCTACAGTACAGTGAGCACGTATGTAACCCACAGAATGTGATCAATGTTAATCACGGAGTTTAAGTTGAGCACAGTGCCACGTTGGAGATAATAACAGCAGAAGAAGATTTTGGATCCGCACACATTTCCGAGAAGAGTTTGGATTTTGTGTGAATTAAACTTTTCAGATGTTAACTCCTCTAACTGATTGGCTTAATCCATGAAAATGCTTTTAAAGACTATCTGGTGTAGACACACAGCCTATGTTGGATCATATAACTAAGCAAAATATCCTCTGCCATCTGCAGCGTGCAAGATGCGGTTTCAGACAAACAGTTCAGGGTTTTTACATGCCAGCTGATGTCGAAACAAAATACAATCTCCTCTCCTCTCGGCAGCTCCCGTTAGGGGTCGCCACAGCGGATCATCTGTTTCCATGTCTTCCTGTCCTTTGCATCTTCCTCTGTCATGCCAAACACCTGCATGTCTTCCCTCACCTCATAAACCCCTCTTTGGTCTTCCTCTTTTCCTCTTGCCTGGCAGCTTCATATTTCTCCCAATATGAACAGCATCTCTCCTCTGCACGTGTCCAAACCATCTCAATTTCACCTCCAAACCGTCCAACCTGAGCCGTTCCTCTAATATATGTACTCATTCCCTACAATCCTGTCCATCCTCATCACTCCCAATGAAAATCTTAGCATCTTAAACTCTGCCACCTCCAGCTCCATCTCCTGTCCTTTCATCAGTGCCACTGCCTCCAAACCATACAACATAGCTGGTCTCACAACCCTCTTGTAAACCTTCCCTTTCACTCTTGCTGGTAGCCTTTTGTCGCCTTTTGTCACCCACTCCACCCTGCCTGCACTCTTTTCTTCGCCTCTCTTCCGCACTTCCCGTTACTTTGTACAGCTGAACCCAAGTATTTAAACTCATCCACCTTCGCCACCTATACTCCTTGCATCCTCACCATCCCACTGTCCTCCCTCCCATCGAAACAAAATACAAAACCACATGTAAAAATAAAAAAAAAGAGGAGTATTTGTAATTGGGAAAGAAGGCTGATTGTATTTCTTCTTTTGATGTGATTACACAAATTTTCATTTGTGTACATTAAAGCTTTATGGAGTGGAAACCTTGTTTTTCTGCCACCAGAGCACCAAGCTCCCCTTGCCAAATTCAGTCTTTTGATGTCTTCCCTTTTTATACACAAATCAGAGTTCCTTTAAAATGACCACATTAAATACCTTTCCAAGTGGTCTAATTTGATTACCTTTGTGGAGGTTGCCAAGGGCCGGCCAGCAACAGCCTCCATGTTCTTCCGGTAGCGAGTGGAGAGGTTAAGGATGGCGGCAGTCGCTGCGGCGGCTTGGAGACCGTCTTCTTTTTTGAATTGACTCGGTGGGCTGTGTTGACCGGAGGTGGGCAAGCGGCCACCTGGAGCACCAAGAAAGCCAGGATACTGCTGAGGTGCTAAAAGACAAATAATTAGCGAATAATTTAGTTACTGAGACACCAGGTGTTCCAACAAAACTTAATAATACACAGCAAACAAGTTGTAATTTGATCATTTTATCTGTTTTCAACCATTGATTTAAAAAGATAGATGCAAAAAAATAACATTTAAAAATTATAAACATGGATGTTGTGGACTAATAGGCTCCATACTTAAAAAAAAACATGACAAAATTAGTTTGCCTCATTGATTCATCTTCCATAACATGTTAACTTGCAAACAAATACATTTCTTTGAGTGAAATAAAATATATGAAGCTTACAATCGGGGAAATGTGAGATTTCCTGGTCCTGGTTGGTCCCCATCAGAGGCTGTTTCCCAAAGACCTGTGCATCAAAGCTAGCGTAATCAAAGCGGATTCTGCTGTACTTGTCCATGTCTTTTGTGAGGCTCGTTTGCAAGGCTGCTACTGGATGAGAGAGCCTGTAGTTTAACTGGTTCATCTCGAACTTCTTTATCAAGCCGATGTTTCTGTGAGGAGACAAATTGAGGCTTTATATTGTTGTGTATAACTTGTGAAATAACGTGCCCAACAAGTCATTATAAAAGAGTTAAGTATAGACATTGTTTTAGAAGCACTCAGGGATGCCAGTGCTTTTGTACACATCGTCTGGGATCTGATGTGTGTTGTAGATCCACAGCCAGGTTGCCAGACTAATTAATATAGTAGGAGTGGGCATCCTGCCCATGATATATCCACAGGGAACAAAGAGTTCTGCTCTTTTATCATCTCTAATAGAGAGGAACTCACAGGAGCAGTAACCATTGCTTGTGTCTGCTTGGAAAGCTCAAAATAGACTGTGTGTTCTTTTGGAATCAGTGAATAAAAATATCCCACACTCTCCTCAACAATAATAGTGTTTATCACTTTTTTGCATAACCTCAGTTACGCTTTTAGAACTCCAGTCCACTACAGAGCTGCATATGATTTTTGGATGCTTGTAGTAATTATTTTTTTCTGCAAATGCAACCACATTTATAGCAGTTGGAAATCCCTAAGGTTATCTGGCATTATACCTCGGTGAGCGATCAGGTGTTTGTCTGCATTTCAGGCTCTCGTCCTGAGGTTTGGAGACTTTCACTGCAGCAGCGATGGGGCAGCCTGAGAGACTGGATGAGGAGGAAATCAAACACATTAGCCTAATACTGTAACTCATCTATGAACAGGGTGCAGATTCCTAATGGCTTTCTACCGATGCATATACCTCCGGTGGGTGCTACGGTTGCTGTTGACATGGCCTCTTCCTGTGCACCCGGGTGTAGGGCACTTGAGGACGTTCTCATGCATGGCCAGGACTGAGGAGACAAGGACACAGAGAGAGGAGATGAGCTCAGTAAGGGAAACACGTAAAACATAATCAAGCTGACAGATTATAAGATGGTAAATACACATACTGAGCATTTTGGCAATGAAACAAATAGAAATTTTCATACATTAAATGATGATTTATGTAACTGGTTGGTACATTAGAGCCTATAGAGAAAAGATCCTACAGAGACAGAAACAGGAGAAAAAAGCAGACAGCTTTTCTCATTGTGAGGAATGCTGTAATGTGGCTGAAATGTAAATAGCTTAGTGCAAAGAGGAGCGTAACAAGACAGCTGATTATATTCTTCAAAACAAACGCGTCGTTAAAGGTCCGCTCTGTATCCTTAGAAACTTCCTTTCTGTACATATTCTCCAATTAGTTTGTTGGAGTTGTCTATTTATTTTTGAATACTGCGTTAGCTAGCCCTTTGATTTGCAAATACTGCCTCCAGTCTAAGAGCATGCGCTTTTTTGAAAAAGTTAATTACTTTTTCTGTTCCTTTTGTAACATTACTGTTTAATGTTGAATGTTTGTTGAGTTATATTGAAATGACTTAACAATCGCCAATGTGAAAAAAAAAAAAAAAAGGAATTCAATATTCACACATTACAACACATTACGAGAGAGAGAGAAAAAAATCCTTTAAGTGTATTTGAAAAGTTTCATGCACATCTTTGAATTGAACTAAATGTATAAGCAAGTATTTCTTGTCTTTGGGTCGCTGCTAAGAGGATTCCAATTACTGTGGTTGATTGTAAATCCTAAAACTGCCTGTTTTTACATGTAGGAATCATCCATTATACAGTATACACTGTATACACACACAGAATTGCTTGTGTGACTTACTCTCTGGAGGAACTCTGACTTTATGAGGACATCCAGACAAACTCCTGTGATGTGGGTACAGGCCGGTCACATGACCAGTGCCATCGCAGCCAGGAGTTGGACACTTTATATCCTTCTTATCTGTCCGTGGAGAATCTGTAGACACAGTGAAACAAGATGTTACACTGAATTAATACAAGTACTAGTGCTGCCTGGATGTACTGTAGCCTATTTCTTTATATACAGTTTATAGATTCTATTAAGAAATGTAGAAATAAGTGAAAAGTAAAATATACATCTAATGCACTTGTACTGTCCTGTATACATATTGTACAAAGGTCAACAGATTGAAATATCATGCAAAGCCAGACACTTTTTTTTTTCTTTTTTTTTTACAAAATGCATCTATTAATCTGTCATTTTAGTTAAGGCTGCAGTTCAACACAGAGCATTCACTTCTTAATGCCCATCCATCGAAAGATTACATCTAGGATTACACATTTAGCTGCAGTCATTTGAAGAATCAGAGGGAAACATGAGAGGTACTTTAGGAGGATTTAAGACTTATGGTCATGGTTAAATATCCAGTTGATTCCTATCAAAATCCAATATTCTGAGTAGTAGCAATTCCATCAGAAAATTTTGTTCTTCTTTATTTTAGTCTGTTTATTTATTACTTCACTTGTTGCCAAAATGTTTTTAGTACTTAAGAGGATTTCCACCCTCTGATTCCCCCACCCTGAGTCTGGTTCTTTTATTCCTTTTAATGTTTTTTGAGCACCCAATCATCCAAATCACAATTGGTCTGATTTAAACTGGATAAAGGTGCATTTTTGAAAGCCATTAATTCCTATACTGATCACTTTTTCTTTTCTATTTTAGATCAACTTTATTTTGTATAATAGGCGTTTCCCTCTTCACTGTTACCTTTTCCTCCATGATAGTTGAGCCTGCTGTCCATGTCCATCATCCTATGGTGCCTTCTCTCATTGGTCATCTGCTCCATGAGGAACCGGTCCATCTCCCTGTAGGCGTGGTGCAGGACCTGTCTTTGCTCTGTCTGCAGAGCTATGGCCTGCTCTAACAGGCTGAAGTTCACTCTGCCTCGACTCATTTCGAGGCCTCTCTCGTGCAGGCCCAGCGCCCAGCCCTCCAGCCGAGGTGGCCTCTCCATCTCTGACTCCCCTTCGCTGTCCTCCTCTGTGGGGAGCGGCCTGTATCTCAGTGCCTCGGCCTGAAAAATGCTTCCTCTACCCATCGGACCACCTAGTTCTGCGTGAGGCTCTTCTTTCACATGGCCGTTCCTGCCTGAAAGGTCTTCAGAGGCTCCGGAGGGGCTGCAGTTGGAGCCGTTCACCTTGGCAGACAAAGACAGAGGCTCCCATTCAGCTTCCCTCATGTCTCTGTACGGACTCTGTGGTGACGGTGAACCGCTCATCCTGTCTTGACTTTGGTCTTCCTCTTCGTTGTTAAGGAGCTCCTCTTCGTCTTCATCTATCAGAGGTTCGGGTGTGTCGACCTCACACTGTGGAGAGCCATTAGATGTAACTTCAGACCATCCGAGCGAATCGTTTGACTTTGCTGCCGCGTCCCGGCAGCTGTTTCTGTTGGCCACTCCATTGACTGCATTTAAGTTTCCATCTAAAACAACAAGAAAACACTCATTATTTCATGTGCTTTAACAGACCAAACATGTTCCTTTGTGACCCCTCAGTCACACACAGGATAAGAATTGTATGTCCTTGGTAATCTTCTGCAAATCCATTTAAGGTTTTAGATTTTGTGTTACTTTTCTATGAATAACATCTTGAGAAAAACATGTTTTTATAACCATCTAGAGGATTTTAAGAACACATGCTGCAATAGAAATGATAATCATAAGGTTGCAAGATTTCAAAGCAATTACTTGAGTATATTCTAGATAACATATGTGACCCTTCTTTCTGCTAGTTGAACATGAAACCCGAACATGAGAGACACAATTGTTTTCTCTTTCCTGTGTGTCTCCAATTGGACAACAACACAGATTTAGGACAAGATTATGGAGGGATTTTGCAGTACGGTGGACAGTTAGTTATGTGTATTTTTAAGTGCAAGCTAAGCAGCAACATGTTGTCATGTGCGCAAAAATGATTTAAAAACACATAATTACTGTTTCTAGGGATGAGAACAAGGAAAGTGAAGAGGATTCCTGAAAACACAGATGGAGGAAATCAAAAACACGGAGATGAAAAGAGAAAATCTCTGTGAGCTGCTGCTGTCTGTGTGGCAGAACTTGGTTTAGGAGAAGCCAACCGTACACCTCATTCAGAAAACTGACAATAATTTTGCTAGAAAAAGAAAATGATAAGAGCACAACAGCCAACAGTGCTGACAGAAATGACTGCTTTGTGAACATGACCCAAAACAAAATAGCTGCAAAAATACAAGTAATTAGATTAATTTTAATTAGAATATGTCATTTTTAATTCACTTGTAGTTTCTTTGTAGTATATTTGAAAAATGATTATGAGCATAGCTGTGAAACTGCTTAAAAATCGGAAATGCCAAGGTATTAATAGTGCATTTGATTGGAAAAAGTAGCTTTTCTATTGGTGTGAACTAAAACAGGATGCTTTTTAGCGTTGAAAAGACAAAAAAAATAGTTAAACATTTTTTTCTTTTTACTACAAGCTCTCTAAGTAATTATTTATGTGGGTGTCTTTTTGATATCACTATTATTTCAGTGTAAAATGTTAAAAACCTACAATTATCCAAGATGCTGCAGAAGATGGTTGGTAGATTATTTAAGAGGAAGTTTTAGCAAATTAGAAGAGTTTTTCCAATGATATATTATCATGTTATATATTGGTTTTGGAAAATGGCTTCTGTTTCTTACATTTTGGGATTTTGGCTTTTAAAAAATCCTTAAGGGTGTAATAAGATACCATATACTGTATGATAAATGTAATCCCATTATTACAGATTTATAAAATACATACTATATGTACTTTTCATCTTAAATTTTACACTAATTTCATATAATCTTTTTTTCTGTGGCTTATTTTGCTGAGTGCTCTCAATAATTTAATTTGCATTGCCCTTTAGCTGTCTGTCTTTCAGCAGAAATCCCGGTCACATGTACAGAAAGCCACAAGATTGTGGGAAGCCTTATGCACTGAAAGTCTGATCAGCCGAACAGACAAAGAGGGTTATGGTTATCCCCCAAAATGCATCTGAAACAACACTTTATTAACACCACTGATTATATTAGGTCATGGTCAGTGATTAACAATGGAAAGCTATCATCTGGATTGATTCAACAAAATCTCTGTTGATCCTCCCAAAACCATTCAAACTTATGCTCTATTAAGGCTCTTTGGGCTGTGGGGCTTTTTACTTTCAGTAGGCTGTACTGTAGGTCTCTATCCTCTTAAGTGGCTAGACATCACAGACCAAACTGAAAAGTAGGATTCGATAGGTCGAGATAGATAGAGATGGATTGTGTGAATCAGATCACACTGCTGAGGATGATACAGATACAGGCATTATCAGACAGCTACGACTTATTAATGGGTGCAGCACAAAAAATTAATCCTTGCCAAAAGAGCTTTAAAATCTATGAAATAAAATATGTGGCACTAATAAATAGGCAAATTGTCTTTGCAGATAAACGAGTTTGATTGACATGTCTATAGTTTTATATGCATTTTGCTCGGGCAACATTACAACATGTTACTGTCAGTTCCTTGCTGTAGAAATATTTGAAAAGGGACATTTAAAGACAAACCCTGTTGAATGAAAAACTAAAGCCAGTTACACGTATTTACATTTATGAGGCAAGCAACAAGAGTTTTGTTTTTCATCCAGATGGACTCCCAGGCCTGACACAGCCGCATACAGTCAGACAAGCACACAGACGTATACACACACACACACACACACACACACACACACACACACACACATAGAAGTGCAGTGAAAAAAGGAAAGAGATGGAGGAAAAAAACTTGGATCCCTCCGGTGGTTTGTGTGTTGGAACAGGTGAACAGTTTGTACTCCAGAATAGCCATTACCAGCACTCTGCAGCAGGACTGCAGTTGGCTGGAGTTGAACGCAGTGTGGCTCGACCAAACGAGAGGCTTATTTTTCTCCCTTTTTGTTAAAATGCAGATATGACCAGCTTCCCGCTGCAAAAATTCTTACAGCCTCCGGTCCACTTTTCCAATTTTTTTTTTTTTTTTTTTTTGACAGAAAATAACCCCCTCAATCTGACAATGACAGCAAAATATGTTCTGAAAATGTTTATCAATATCCGTGTTCATTTGACACTCTTCAGACTTTGCAGTTTTTATTCTGGCAGGATTCTGTTTTGTTTTAAAGTCATAGTCCATTGAATGTGAGGTTGAAATAAGGGAAAATAGTCAATCAATGTTGGATGATAAAAAGATAAAGTATCTAGAATACACAACAACAAAGGAAACCTGATGATACACAGTGAATTACTTAGATAATTGTAATGTAATATGAACCCAGGAAACAAATAAATTCCATTTCCAATGAATCCACACAATTCAGTGAGCTACTCTCCTGGTCCATTTAACAACACACATGTGTACTATAATGAGCTGTAGACATTATGCCTAATTATGTATTAGACTGTGTTAGAGGGCCTAACAAAAGCTTTTGAAAGGGACAATTACGTTTGTTGCTTAGTTACATTGTTAAAAATATACCAAATCAGTGCAGATTATGGTGGACGAGAATGCACATGTACACCACAAGCATTGTTGCCAAAACGCACAAAATTCAATTCATTAGGAAAAAAGAAAACATTTTTGCTCCTGAAAAGGACAGTAGCATAAGTGAAAATAAATAATTTTAACTGTTGTTGATGAAATGGTTTGCGGTTGAGTAAAGTCTTTGTAAAAAAAATAAAAAATAAAACATTGGAACATCAGCCAATCTTGCCAAACAATGCTGACAACTCATTTGTTTTCCACAATAGGCAACTTCAATAAAAATTCAATTTAAAAGAATGGGAGAAGTTTAATTTAAATCAAAGTGAACTGGTGCACTCCCCCATTCAGTTTTTCATTCTATGGATTCAATGGGTTTGGACTGGCTATTGAAAAAGGACAGATGAGGGGTCTGAAATCTGGCCTCATCAAAAGAGGGTAAAGCCACGCCAAAAATATCATGGCAGATCAGCTGTCAAAACTTCAATTTGTGGACGTGAGACACAACTAATGTGGACCCAGCAGTGTAGTCTTTCACTTCCACTGCACAATGACTGCGGCTGCTGGCTGATGGCAGAGGGAGGGAAATATGAATGCAACAGATGGGATTTTAAAATTCAGCGTCAATTGTTCATCAAAACAGACAAAACAACAGGACATCTGTTTACCTGCTGGAGTGTCAATGTTCCTCAGCTCGTCTTTGTCCTGTGGCAGTGCCAGGTCCTCACTCTCCTCTTCACATGCCTCGCTGGGGCTGTAGTGGCGGGGCTTCATCAGCAGGGACTTTCTCTTGTTGACGGGGGCGCCCTGCACCCCTTCCTGTGCACTCCTCTTCCTAGCCATGGACCCATATGGGCTGGAGAGAAGAGGAGAACGGACAAAAAGCGCAGCAGGGTCAGCAGAGGCCTCGGTGGCTGCTTGGGCTCACAGTTTGAATAGTCCAACTTGTAAAATTTAGGGGTTGAGACAAAAACTAAAGACTTTTTTTTAATACATTATAAAGTTAAAACCATTTTAATGAACCCCATCTGTGATCTAGCAGGAAAATATTTAATTTTTGGCAAACAGATAAAAAAAGCTGTTTATGTCGTGAAATTTTTACCTGTGAGTCTCAGTGATGCAGTCGGCCAGCCCTGTGAAATACAGGCCAAGAAAGAACAGATAAAAAGTCGTGTTTACATTTCCACTACAGTAGCACAGCATCTGTCGACATATTCTTCATCAAAGGTTCAAGGCGACTGACTACTTTTGGACAATTGCTTATGAAATTTTACAATGTTCTGTAAATATTTGTTTTGTAGATAATGTTTTAGGGGTGATAGCACCTGAGCTAAAACAGCCTTTTACCATAGATTTTATTCTTTTTTTTTTTTTACAATGCCATCGGGTGTAATCAGCATAAGGATGGAGAAGTGGTCTCTTCATTGATCTGAAAAGCTTTTCATTCTGTCTGCTTATTCTCTGGGAGTCCAACTGTAGCTCATCCTTTGACAGCGCTGACAACATGATCTAAAAGGGTAAATCAATTTTCCCAGAGGCCTGCGTGAATCTCATTCACAAGTTCTACCCCTACTCCTATGAAGCACAACCAATAATAACACTTTTCATGAATTTCCCCAGATGTAGTAATAGCTCCAGCGTGAACAGGCAGGCCTCAGAGGCCCTGAACACTTGCATAATGACATATCCAGTCTAGAGGTTTTCAATCACACAATATATACACACTCCTTAACTAATTTGAGCCAGTGTTCCAATTTAATGAAGTTATTCCCCTCTGAATAATGAAATAGCAGTGCAGTGCTCTTCAGACCGGTAAGATAATACATAAAATTGACAGTTATAAAGTTGGATTGTTGAACTGATACCCCTAACCCATGGCGATAAGTGGAATATGTGTGTGCGAGCGTGTATGTGTGTGCAGTTAAAAGCAAACTAAAACTGAAAGCCATACTCACCTGTGCTGCTGTTACATGTTTTCAGGGTTTGGTCCTCACCGTCAGAATCCATCTGTAAAAAAAACAAACAAAAAAAAAAAACACATTCAATGCACAGGTGATGCCACAAAATAAAAGATTTTTAAGTATGTATTTTAATTTATTTCTTTTATTTGAAGTGGAAAAAAAGCTTTAACACTAAACAGATTATTGTTTTGTTAGATAAGCTTGGAGTAGCCCACAGCCAGTGAGCATTAAAATCAATTTGTGTGCAGCACAACATCACAAACAGCCACTGAAAAATCCAGTAATATGCAAACACATAAAGTATGATGTTAGGGGGGAAAAAAAAGTTTCAAAGGTGAGTAAAAATGTAATGACACTAAATAATGACATTAAAGTACGGACAGCACCTCGCAGTGTGTGTTTAGACAAAAATAGTTGCTAAAATCTATCCACTCTCGCTGGCTGTTGCTTGTGAGTCCCAAATAAAACCTATTAAACATAATTATTCCAGGCTGATGGTGGTGTATAGTGGTCACAGGCCAGTGAAATCTGTGAGTCATAGGATATGCTGTTACTTTTCCCTGGTAATGGGAAACATGACTCCTCTCTCTCGTTTGCTGTTGTGATTGAAGGCACTGACCTGTCATACATTTATAATAGGGGAGCAGGTGTGGCAGTGATGGACCTTAATTTCCTTTAATAAACCTTTTATGTGCCACACTCTTAATGCCACGCCGGGCCCTCAGAGGTCCTGCTCATAATAGGTTCATTACTTTTGATTACTACAGCCTATTGAGACAAACAACTCCCAAACACTATAGATTACATTCTGTAAAAATGAATGTACCTCATTAGTTTGTAACACTTTTCCACACAGACATGCTTCAACATTTTGTATAAATTTGTCGTTCTGAAGGCAAAATGTTGCTCTTACATCCTGCAACCCGAGATTGTAACATGGACATTAATCAAAGTTCAAATGATGTTATCAGTGTACCTAAATATCACCACTGACTCACACACGTTTATTACCAGGGTGTTTTTTTTAATTTTATTTGACATTTTAGATGTGCCCCTCACTACATAAATGTTTTAAAAACAGTATTTTATCATTAAGTTGTTTTACTTCTTTATATTTCTCTGGTTAAATTAAGAAGACTGTATTTGTAAAAATAAAAGAATGATTCAGTTTAATAATAAAAAAAATGCTACACATATCAGAATCACCTAAACAAAATGTGTAATAGGTGCAAATCCTCAATATATAGTCACTCATATGTCCATTCAGCCAATAAAAGCAAATTACACAGACTCACAATTTTTTTCATCATAAGCTGCGTATCCAGTTTCACACATAAGTTTGAGTCAAACAAGCAAAGTCAAACCTTTCTTTTGTCAGCGTTGCTCTTAAAGGACGTCACATGTGCATTTATTTCATAATAATGACCAAACGTACTGGTGGCAGTGATTTAATGCCTAAAACAAAGAATGACAAGTAACAAGACGAGGAAAGCCTCGGTAGGTATCCGTGGTGGACTAACAGGTACTCCTGGCACGGCAACAACATGAAAAAACATGTGACGCTGAGTGTTTACAAAAGCAGAGCAAACAGACATATTCAGCATCAAATGGGAGTTTTTACTGGACATTCCCTACGCAGTCTGGTTGAGAACTTTATATAATTAACCTTTTCATTATTATTGTATGATGATTCTCTTGATCATTTTTTAAACACACTATTAGAATATGTGTTGTCGATTAACAGTGGCCTTATTCCAGCATAATAACTTACTGAATAAGAGTGTAAATACAAAACAATACCCCTTATTTTGAAGAAAAACATTTTTTTCAATGATTTTTCAGTTTCATAACTAAAAATTACATCATGTTGTGTCACAAGAAGTGTTAAATTGCCAAATAATCACGTAAAACATGGTAAAGACACAATAGGGATTATTGGAGCGTTGCTTTTTTTTACACACAATAAGGCCACCATGTTGAAGAACGATACCAGTGTTTTTGTGTATTCTATTACAATTCTTGTTGACTTTACATCACTGCTGAGCATTTCCCATACAGCATACAGTCTTAAATCTTACATTTAATATGTTTCTGACCTTCTAGGCAGTCATTGATTGACATTCATTTTTATATATAGTTTGATGTTCAACTCACAATGACTTAAAACACTGGCATAGTCCTTTAACAAAGTAAATATCTCTCTAAACTTTCTATTAGGGCTTCAAAGAAAGTTTTACTGGTTCAAATCCAGCTGAGGCAACCTGACAACAAAAGGCAACGGAATCACTTTAGAAAAGCAGACTCAGCAATACCTTTTAAAGAGTATATTATCTGCCAGCCACCCACAGCTCTGCATAAGTAAAACTAATCTCAGTTTGTGATCACCGTGGTCAAAGGAGCAGTGACACTCCACCACTTAGCATGCTACTTATCCAAAACACTGTTACACAATCATTTATCCCCAGAGACTTTTTGTCCCTAACAAAAGTTACTTTTCACGTTGTATTTAGAGTTTAACGTCCGCGCCATAAGGTTTACCTTTGATTGTTGTTTTCCGAGCGCTCTGTAGGATAAGATGCCAGATCCACACTGTCCACCCTGGTTGATGCTTTCACACTTCTTATCTCTCAGGAGGTGATCATGTAATTCATTCTCTGTAACAGAAAACACATCACACACACACACATATATATACTGTATATATATAATGGATATATAATACTGTGAATAATATTGTAAGACTTTTTTTGCTTATGAAAAATTGATTGTATGTCTTTAACCCTTGTTTGTTATTAATATTTTATAATCTATAAGACATGGATGTCAGTCAGAAAAAGGTGGAAAGAGCATATTAATACCTCACATGGAATAAGGAACACGGTGCCAATTGATTGCTTGACAGAGATCAAATTGCTTGCTTCTAATTAATACAAAACATCCAAGAGGGAAAACAAGGATGAACACAATGAGTACATTAAGCCTCTTCACTTCACAGATCTTATTATGGAATTATTTATTTCTGTTAGCTTTGAAAAAAAAAAAAACAACATCTTCTTAATTATAGCTCACAGAGCGTTTCCCCGGAAAAACAAAACTGGGGGAAAAAAGGATAGCGGGGGGAGGGAGGGGTATTCACTCAGGTTCATTAGCATATGAAAAAAGACTCACTACTATTTGAGCTGGTTCGTCATCTGCTGAATCATATTTATGCACCCCACCCCCCCTTATACACACACATACACACACCCCAAGTCCAACACAAATAATGCTTCTCAGAGGACGGTTTCCCTGCGTCTAGGGCAGATTTCTCAGGGGGAAAGGAGGCAGCCTGATGCTGAGGGTCTATGAGATTTTCTATGTGTTAATCTGGCTGCTAGCTGTCCTTGAGCCCAACCCATTCCCCCCTAACCCCATCTGCTAGCATTCCCACCACAGAGGAGAGAATGGGCTGCGACTGGGGGAGAAAGAGAGAGACCCTTCCCAGTCCAACAATCATGAATAACCATTGCCTCGCACCATTATCACAAGGCTGGATCCAAGCTGAGATGGTGGAGAGGAAATATCTGTAAAATACCCTGACGCTCCTGACAGTACTCTAACCACACTCTCGCATTTTGTTGTAAGTGATGCTATTATTATTATTTTCATATAATGCCTTATTAATACCGTGCAGCTGCTGTGGATATTCATCACTGACCTTGAGTCTTTGTGTCCCCTTGTTCCCAGCTTATCCGTGCACTTGGGACGCTCTCACGTAATTAACACAGACATTATTGTGATGGAGTAAAAAACTCAATGGTACTGGGCTGATACCTCATCTTGAAACCAATAAAGCAGGCCAGAGTAGCAAAGTAAGATTCTGGAGACCATAAAATTAATTACATTATTTACATTTCCTTTAGATAGTGGGGTACAGGCGAGATGATAGAGGCAAATGAGATTACACCAAAATAAGATTTCAAAATGTCAGTGCTGCACACTCAACCAACCAACTGTTATGATTAGATTACTCTTTTAATATAATTACTGTCTAAAGCTGTGTGTGGAAACAATGCATACATAAAAAACAGGAGCCGCGTCTTAACTGATTCACATCCCTTTTTCTCCATGAGCCTTTTTCTCTTAACCTTTCTTCAACAGTATCATTTTGAATTATAGGGAACGGATGGGTGCTCTGTGCAAGGTCACTGTCTGGTGTGTACTCCCCCCCCCCTCTCTCCTTGTTTTTGTTTCCTCTTCCAGAAGCACACTGAGTGAAGGGTTAAAACTGGAATGGATTTAATTATGGAATGAATGGAATTATAATGCGCCTGCAGCAAGTTTTCCTCCTTATTTATTAAAGCAGCTGATGGGCCAGGTTTGATGAGCCACTTCTGGCATAATTGAGTCATCACACAAAGAGGGTTCCTCGCATTCAGAGTGGTTTTATCAGCAGCAAACAGACCTGATTACTGGCAATTACACTCTGATCTAGGGGAAGGAGAAAAAAAGGGTAAATGTGCGGGGTAACTTCTGTGTTTATAGTTTACCCCGGGAATAATTTTCACATTAATTTTACATGCTAAGTGTTTTCTGTTTATGTATAATAAAGAGCAAACGGCAAGAGATAGCACTTTTTACTTTCATATTTCCTTGTAATGAATGTCTGAGGATATAGAGAGTTGATCTCAATTTATATTTACCCTGTAGGTTTGAGCTTTAGAGGTTTGAGCAGCGTTACCATCCACTGTGCAGAGAAACAGCTAAACATAAAGCCTAAAGGTGAGCTGGCAGAAATATACCTGCTCACACCTATTCTGTTGGAAGAAGGTAAAATTGTATACAGAAAGCAGGCGATTGCTTTTGCCATTTTCCATTGACATGCAAATGGCTTCGTGGTGAGTAAATTAAGCTCTGCCGAGAGATTAAAATCAACTTCTGTTCAGAGAGTATTTAGATAAACAACTTTTATTTTTTTGTCTTCTTTGTGAGGTGGCCAGGGAGCCATCAGACGGCCTGTGCCTAAATACCAGCTGGACATTAGAATAATAGCCGAGATACATTTTAGGAGGGGGGGAGGGGAAAAAGAGCTCCATAATGTCTAATTTATGTTTAAAGCATGGCCTACAATGATGGGTTTTTTTTTTTTCTCAATGTTTAATTATTGATTATATGAACCTAATCAACACTTAACAGCACTGGAAATTTCAGTTGCATAAAGGGGCATAAGATAACAAACAATTTTGTATAAATTTGCCCCCTTGAATGCTTTAAACATCAAGGCGAGTTTTATTTCTAGAGCTAGATCAAAGCGAAAGAAAAAGATGGCGACTTTTACATCTGCCTTGTATGTATATGCCCTTTCAAATAAAAGGAAAATACACACTGTATCTACAAGAAAATTATTCTGCCGACAATTTATGAGCATTCCTCCGTTTGATGAAGGTTCTGGATTCATGCAGACAGTCAAAAATCTTGAAGTCAACTGCGATTTCAGATATAACAGCCTCACAGCTACCCTGACGGCCAAGCAAAGTGTTTGTGCCTTTTGCCAAAGAGTACTTTTATAGAGGAGCGTATTGGCATCTTATCACTTCTCCAAGACAGAGATGCTTCAATAAAAGAACACAGCTCACAGAATTCTTAACAGACAATTAGGAGCCTGGCTAGCCACTATCGCTTCAATGATTTGTTATGATGGCATAACTACAGGGGAAACTTGTTATTGGATGGAGTTAGCAAGAGTCCCATAAAAGAGTCAGATGGTGACACCTTTGCCGAGGTGATTTATGAATCTTGTAATCGCTTTCCAAAGTCATCCCAAAGCCTTCCCTCTAAATTGAGTTCATCTGGAGCCGGACCACACAGAGGCACCAAGTCCAGATTGTTTCTTCTGACATCAAAGAGCCAATTTCTGTTTTTGACCAAATTTCTGGTGCTCTTAGTTCCCTCATTGTATGAAAGGGGCCTAGATGATATGCTATTTTATTTGTGAATTTCAATCCAATTAAGAACACCAAAATATTGAGACAAATAAAATTAGTATCTTCTTGCACTACACTATGCATCAATAGCATAATAAATGGAGCGGCAGACAATTCATCCATTGGCAAGTCTCCAGTCTACCAAACCACTCTCATGTTAGTTTGAATCTTTGAATTCTGTCGTGAACATGGTTTTTCAAACCTGTCTAATTTGGGGACAGGTGTTTGGGGAAAAAGAAGTTCCAGCCCTGGTGTAACAATGAGCAGAGTAATCCTGCTCATTGTTCCTGCCCAAGGAGGCCCTTTCATGGAGGAGGTTGCACCAGGTGGTCTGCAATTTGGAGAAACGTAGTAACCGTTCCAGCTAATCCCCCATCACAAAAGGCAGGTCTCCAGTGCTCCAGGGCTCTCCGGGGCAAAGGGAAAAGTTTACCTCGAACACACAGTGTCTGAAAGGAGTCAGGGACTCGAGCAGTGATTCCTAATCAGATTGCGCTGAAGTGAACAGCTCGCATGGCAGCTGTAGTTTTCCCAGGGTTAATTACCTTTCACTGCTCTCTCTAAATGAGTCAGCTGTTCCTGTCATTAAACAACTCCACTCTATCTCTGCTCCTCTGTCCTCCACACACATGTGCACATGTGCACACGGACACACGCGTTCACACACGCACACTCGCCCATACACATATAGAGATGCACCATTGTTTTTCCTATAGTACATCTTTTATATAATGGGGTATGGTGATCAAGCTACAAGCCACTAAAACATTAATTATTTGGATATTATAGCAACTTTGATCACCTAACTAATCAGCCAATAGCCATTTAAATGGAGGTTGCTATCTTTTTATTTATGCTACTGATGTTTATGCAGATTGAAGGCAGTATTCCCAATACACCTCCCCTACCCTGTTAAAGGAAAATAATACCAATCTGTCAAGGTCTTATTCTAAACAGCCCCTTTGGTACTAATTGAGTATATATAGGAAGCAAACATGTTCACATATGCGCACACACAAACACGGGCATACGTACACACACACAAACACGCGGATTCACATACATGCACACACACAAACAGAGTCCAGCTCTGATATAGTTGTGCTGTCATCAATTCTGAACAATCTGTCTGCTTACTGAGCTCAGTGGCTCAGGATGTTGGGGGAGTTTTAAGTGATTTTTGCCACTGTATGGTAAAATCCCTTGGCCACCTGGATTACAAACTCTAGTCCTTTAACTCATGCCAGTATAAATCCGTGTTAACTCGGATTTACCTCTGGCATATGAATTCTCAATCTGCGTAAGCTTTGTTTGGAATGAGTCAAACATAAGTATTTCATGCAGTAAGGATGCCCAATGGTGAATTCCTATTTCTGTGAAACACATGCTGGGAAGTAGTTCAGGACTAAATCAGTTATCAGAATAACAAGAAGAGAAAAAAAAGCCTTCAGCAGTGTTTTATTACACTGAAGAGGTGAGGCCCGTGTTGTCGTCCTCGGTTCACAACCAGGTGGAAGTGTGCAATACTGCGCTGTGAAATCCACGTAACCATGGTGACGGATATAAACTCAGAGCTGTACGCTGTGGTCAAGAGTTTAATCAGATTCCTTATACCAAGATTTTGCCTTGCTTATTGTCAGACAAACATTATTTGCTCAGTTGTTCAAACACAAGCCCTGGTCTGCTACCAAAGCGATCATGATAAAATAAAATATGGCATGAGCAGCCTGGAGGATCTAAATTAAGTATTATCCAATATCCATACAATCTCTCACACCCACACACACACACACATACACGCTTCTGAGCTAGCAGAGTTAAGCCAGACTATTTTGTACTTAAAAGGTTAGCAAGGCTGTTTTGTGAGTTTGATCCATGCTTGCCAAATCAGCAGATGGTCCATGAATATGATTATATGCATCAATAAAAGGAGTAATCTTTAACAAAATGTAAATTTGACTTAAGTCCAGGGTTTAATATACACGATGGACTTTAACCCACTTTCCTGCCTGACAGTAGAGCATGATAAGCTAATGCACTTAAATTTTAGCATTACAGCAATCACTACTGATGCTCCATTGCTACCATTCAGAGATCAAAAAGTGGAGACCGAGGAAAGGTACATGATACTGTAACTGCAAAGTGCTCAAAATGTGCATGTTTGTGTTGAAACAACATCTATTCACCTTTGAGTGAGTATCTTGAGTTCAGTAATCAATACAAACTGAGTCTGGGTGCTTAACAAGAACCTCTCTTGTGCTGTCATGCTTTTATCTATTATACATCTCAATGCTTTTTAGATAAATCCTTGGACAACACTGAGTCAAGCTTTACTTAAGGATCAACGACATTAAACTATCTCTGAGTAGCCTACATCTTAATACAAATACACACACAAATCTTTTTGTGAATAAAAAACAAGTCATAGCTCCTCTACAAACTAACCTGAAGTTCAAGTACAAAGCAAGAAAGCGGCTTAGAGAAAGAAAAGTTTTAGTAGCAATTGAGAAGTTAAGAATGGTCGAGTAAAATGTGATGATCTTATTCTGAGTCACATGAAAAAACAGCATCACTGTTATTGACCCTTCCATGAATCTACTTATCTGAGCCAGAGGCTTACAGCACAGCATATCCTTAAACAGACAAACAGAATCACTTGTCTCCCTCATCTAAATGCACTCATGTTAACATGTCCGACAGGGCAGAATCGCGAGCTCGACTTACCATGCCCCTTTTAGCCTTTGTTTTGCATCTCATAGTGACATCGGGGAGGAGACGGAGCAGAAGGATATCGAGGTGGGGTACAGGGTAGTCCAGAGTCTCGCTGCTGAGAGTGTGTTTGGTGTGTGTGCACTGTGGACACTGTGATATTCTCCCGAAACGCTAAGCTTTTTTTTTTTTTTTTTTTTTGTAGCCTTTGTGTCATTCACTTAACAACCAATCTCATTAGCTGCTGGGCTACAATGGGCTGAATTATTTTCTGTGTAAATACACCACATGGTGATCCTCAAGGTAAGACCTCTGAAGGTCTTTTTAATCACATAAAAAGATAGATTCTCCCCAGAAAAAAAAAAAAAAAATCAATGACTACTGGAAAGAACAGACTGCTCCTAAAAAGAATTGAATAAAACAGTCATTTAGAGTGTTTTTAATTGAGGAATGGGATTATTTATATTCCTCAGGGTCTGTGGTGAAGAGAGTATGAATGTGTAATTATGTGACTGTAATTAATATAACATGATCGTATAAACATGTAGCCTTGACTTGGTGATATTTGGATCACAGATGGGTAATGTGAGAATGAATGTATGTATGCCTCTACTCAGCTTTTTATTTTATTTTGGGGGTAAAATATATGATGATAGGTAACAACGCATATAAAAAAACTGGTTGTTTTCAAAATCGTGAACAGATTTAGTTTTTTAACAAATCTCTAGCTGCTTTGCTTGTTGGTGCAGAACCATGAATCCATGTAAAATGTAACTATTGTAAGTACTTGAAGTCATGACAGCTGTCTATAAGCATCAGGGACATGTCTATTGGCCAACTTGACCCTTGTTAGAAAACAAAACTAATACAAAAAGAGAATACTGCAGCCTGGGACTGCCGAGCCGGGTCACTGGAGATTTTCCAGACAAACGCCGCACAGGGGAGGGGAGGGG
Organism: Thunnus thynnus; assembly: GCF_963924715.1. Lineage (NCBI taxonomy): Eukaryota > Metazoa > Chordata > Actinopteri > Scombriformes > Scombridae > Thunnus > Thunnus thynnus. Next base: position 18,614,702 of record NC_089528.1, read on the forward strand.
AGGGGAGGAAGAATAAAAAGGACAGGCTCAGAATCTCATTTTAACAGACCGCACACAATCTGGGCTCCCACAGAACTATCTCTGCCTGACCGCTTTCTATTTATCCCTTATCAGTGTTTACCAACCGCTAGTTTTCTTTCATTCACACTGTGAGGCAGTTCTCTTACTATCAGTCAACAGCTGACACCGTGGAACAGCCTCAAAGGCAAGAGGAAGGGATCAAAACTAAACCAAAGCTGTTTAAACAATACAACAGAGGAAATAAATTCATAAATCCTAATTCTTCCCAACCCACAAGGGTATAAGCAGATCCTTTATAGTTAGGCCAACAAACAAAACCAGAGCCAATGAGGTACATTACAATCAAGGTAAATTCTGAAATATATTTAGAAAAAAGAAAGGCGGAAAAAAATCCCATGTAATATTAATTGGAACATTTCATAGTCTTGCCCTGTCAAGCAAATATAACTATTCACTAAAAGGGGTTTTCTGTTGTGCTTTATTATCTTTTTTTTTTTAGCAAAAATCCCATTTGATTCAACCTTGTTAACATTTTTAGATCATTTTGCTGTATAGTAGTACCAAGCATGAAAAATGACATCATAACAACAGTATTAGGATTTTAAAAAATATATAATCATCATTAAATACCAAGTTTGTTTTTATTTTTTAACGTAAAGTGTTTCGTTAGGATCAGTCCACTCATAAAGGAACAACCAGAAAAAATAATGAAAATTACATTTTAAACCTGTATATTTAATATAATGAGGATTACTGTTATCTAGAATTCTAACTTATTTCTATTACGACATTAAATTTATTATAGGCTGAATTCAAATGTATGTGCTAATACTAGTATTATTTTAAAGTAATACATAGCTACTGGAACAGATTCCTGACACTATATGGATTATACATTTACACGAGACCAATTATAAACTATATTATAGGCTGCATGGAAAGACTATTTATACATTTTTTTAAAAAAGCTATGAGTACCAATAGAAGAAAAAATAAATTTGAAAGGAATTGTTCACACTGTTGCTTTACATTTTTTTCCAGTAGGACACAGAAGCAGTACTGTTTTTCTGGAATACTGTTCAAAAGTTAAGTAATTAATTACATTTATCCTTTCACCAGCTGCTCAACAGCAGATGGATCATTTCTGAGACCTTGTTGAATTAAATCCACATAATTCATTTCCCTGGATTAACTAACTGAAGTTTAGGGGAAAAACAGGTAACACAATGTGTGCTAGATTGACATGCATGCTGGGGGTTTTTCGTGCGATTTTGGCGTTTACATTGTGTGCACCCGACGGCAACTTTCATCAACGTTTAATTTAGAACTAAAACGAGCTATTAGAAATCAGAAGATCCCGAATTATAAATATCTTTATTTGTATTGCTTTGCTAGATAAAACATTTTTTTTTCCATCAGACAAGTTCAGAGTGTATTGAAACTATTTGAGTAAGTTTTGTGAATCCAGTTTTGGTCAACACTGTTGGACAGCAGGTACCATGGACATTTCCTGGAGGCGAACAGAGGTTACATTAATGTGTTGTGTAGCAACTAACATCCCTGTGCTTTGAAGAGGAGGGTGGGGGACAGAGAGGAATAATACCTCTTACTTATCACTGTTTTACCACGCAGCCCTGCCATTGCCTGTGCTGCTTTTGTGATTAAAACAACGCGTAGAGGTGTAACTTTATAACCCATTAACATCTCCTGTCTTCATATGTTATAACCTCTACATAACTTGCCAAACTTTACCATGGCTTATCAAGGTCTGACACTGACAATGTCTTTTGTCTTTTTCAAGCAGAATGACAACTGGCATCTCAATTTATTTCACCACTTAAGTTTTTCACTGAAATTCTCCAAATTTAAAAATGATTTAAAACCACCTTCACAGGGTATAATGTCTCTGAAAGGCAGCCAATTGATATGAAGAACAGATATAACACATAATTTCAGTTTACAGAAATATTTTTTGAGCCTAACCTGTATTGTTTATTTTCTGTTTCAGTTCACAGAATCAAAAAGACAAGGAACAAAAAGTACAAAGACATTAAAGGTGTTATAATATCAGGAAGAATATAAGTTCACCCACTAAGCTAAGCCTGCTCTAATTTGAATAAAAGCAATCCTACCTTTGTTTAATAATGATCGACTTAAAGTTGGGTCATTCAAGCAGATTCTGAGCCATTAGTGTGCCACAACTTACTAGTAAATGATGAACTTTTCTAACCAGCATCCGTCCTCCTAAATCAATAGTTACTCTGGAGACTGTCGAGTGCTTTGGCCCCTCAGAATCTGTTCAAAGCTAAGACTTGCCCACATATAACACAAAAGTTCACTTGTAGACTATGTTACTATCATACTACATGCAGCATTAGCATATAGTTTTCAAACTTTACCACAGTTACGATGCAAATAATTACAGAAATTAAGAACAGACTGTAATACCTTGGCCCTGCTGAATTTGTACAAATTTGTAAAAAGACTTGCCCACAGAGTATAACACAAAGGCTGATTTGTAGACAATTTTACTATCACACTACATTCAACATTAGCATACAGTTTGCAAACTTTACCGGACTTACCACGCAAATTACAGAAAGCCAGAACAGGATGCAATAAAATACTTGACTGACTGTTCAAATATGTTATTGGAACATGGAGTCAATGTTTAAGTGCATTAGGCTCAGTGGTCTTGTATGTACAGCTGTCACTGTCAAAGCCACAGGCAACCTGACAATGCTTTGTCTCTGCACACAATACGAACATGTGTTCTTCTAAGACAAGCTTATACTCCACACAAATGCTGTGAATTTAATCTAGGTAGACAGTATCTCATGCTATCTGGATGATCAAAAATAGGTCATGCCTCTCAAAAAACAGTTTGAGCCATTTAATCTCCTCTCAAACTGAAACCTGGACAGAAGCTGCGTTCGCTTTCCAGCAAAGATTTTCAGAACACTGATTTACATCAAGCAAACAATGTTCATCATCTCTGCAATATTTTCTAAATACCCACTGACACAGTTCCAAACAATTGCCAGCATAATTCTATTTCACATAATCATGTAAAATCCACAGCACATAAGTTTAGCGGTTGAATAAATCTAAGTGTAAATCTAGATAAGTTTCTAACACATTTCAGCTCCTGTTTTAGATTTCATATGACAGCATCTAACAGCATGAGCTAAAAGGCTTGTCGTTCACATATGCGATACAGAGTATCAGTGATGATAAATGCTGACCAAACTGACAGTATATTAAATAAAAAGAACTTTGACACCAACCTAGTGCTGTGATCCAAAAAGTTTGATTTTCTCCCAGTCTCTTGATAGCTGAGCTGGTGCTGTGGCTTTGAAAGGTAGTCCCCAGGAATATGACATACTGTGCCTTTGACAGCCTCGAGATAAGCACCTGCGTTCGGGTCCCTTTTTACGTCACACCTCCCCATTCACAGCCCTTCAACATGATGCACATTTGCACATCAACAGCCACCAACCCCCCTCCTCGCTCTACTCCCACATCAAAACACACAAACAGGCACACAAGAAGGCAGATGCGCGCACTAGCCTCTACTCATGCGCGTGTGCACACTCGCACAGACGCCACAGATTCATGTGCGCTAAGTGGAGATGCAACATACATGCATGCAAACGCACACGTGTGCACACATACACACTCACAGGTGATTTATTCCTTTTTTTTAACTCTTTCATCCAGCCCTATTCCTCTATCGATCCTTATTCTATGTGCTGTTTTTTTTAAACTTTCACTTGCTTTGTCATAAGACCAGGGCATATGCCCCCCCAACCTCCTCATACATCACTCATCATGCAAATGAGAGGGAATGTCACTCCTCAGCAGCAGATGGCCAGGGATGATAACAATGGCTCAACAGACCAGTTTCAATGTCTGCGACTTTATCGCTACGGCAACAACAAAAATAGATGATATGAAATCCTTGTCTGTTAATTTGATTTCCTCCCTTTTAATGTTTGTACCTGTCAGTCTGTTTCATTTCTCCTGGTCCATTTGAATGTAAAAGCTTTGTCCGAGGTCTTTCTGTCACAAGAAGTCTAGCTATCAGTAAAAGGCAGAGACCTGGAAATGATTTTTGGTGACTACGGAAGGCTGCTGCCTAGCAGTTATTCAAGTAATTAGGTGTAATTCCTCCCTGTAGGCCATGTTAGCCTCCTGAGTTAGCTCATGCGTTCGACAGGCCTGGATAGAGACAGGGAAGAATAAAAGAAGAAAGGGGCCCCGAGAAATCACAAATGCAGCTTTTCAAACACCCCCCAGCCAAAGTGATGTCACCCTGCGTCCTGCTGACTCCTGTTCATACAAGCCCCCATAGCAGAGAGTAAACAGTGGAAGCGTTTAGCAAACAGGGCCAGATTACAATGACAAAGGCAACCACACTTCTGGGTGGAGCCTGGGGCGAGAGGGGCAAAAGAGGGGGGTGGGATGGTGTGGCTCAGGATTTAAAATAAGTGATACCCATGAGGGGGCCCCCCCTCAAGATCCAAGCGTAACCCTTCCCCAGCTGATGGTAGGGGCCACCCAAACATGCTTATCTCTCGGTGATGTCCCCCCCAGTCCCCGGGGACTGACGTGTGAACACAATATGTAATAATAATGTATTTTCAGTTCTTTTTTCTGTGATTTGTGCATTTGGTTATGCAAGGCTGGAGACTTGAGGATGGAGAATATCATTACTTAAGGTTTGGCAGTTGATCATCACCTTGTTTAATGCCTCATTTGAAAGTCTAATTTCTAACTGTCTTCAAGAGCCAATTCATGGTACACTGTGAAAGAGACATACAAAGAGGGTTAGACCTGCTCTGTTCTCCCCTCTTTCACCATTGGTGTCTGATAATCGTACAAACATATGAAAGTAAAGAATCATCTATCTAAGCATCTTATCAAATAACATGTTCCTTCTTTGTTTGCTGATGCAGACAATCTCGCTGTGAGGACACAGCAAGCTTGTTCTAGGGAGGATTATTTCATGTTCTGAACTAGACATCACTACTGCTTGAAGACGAATTCACAAAAAGAATCAGCTCATGTAAAGCAATCTTGACAAATTGTGAGAGAGCAACATATTTAGGACTACACAACACTGCCATTATAAAATGTAACATTTTCTTTTGGCCCTAACATCTGTTCAAATCTCTAAAAAAAAAAAAAAAAACACAACCTCATTCAGAGCCAGCATAAAACATAAACTAGTGTTTTGTCAAGCTTTCATCAACTGAAAATGTGGGCATAACTGGCGAGAGCTGATGGAGAAATGAAAGAGGAGTGGGTTGGACAAAATTACATGTCAAACAAGGGTTCACATTTAAAAAGTCCTGCTCATATTTGTAGAAAGTGTTTGATTGCATTTAGAAAGGTATTACAATGGGTCACATCTGTGTCTAAAAGCTTTTTGCATTCTGCTGCAAATTATGTAAGCAAAGTGAAGTGTCACAGCACCCTGTTGTTTTGAGCACTATACCTTCCTCCTGTGAAACCTACACAAATATGTTTAACTGAATTCTTCTAATGCACTGCAGGATCAAAATGTCAGCAGTATAACTTCAACAAACCCCCTCACTCAACACCGCACCCCGTAATTTCAACAAAGCAATGCGACTAATTTCACATGGCAGCCCGTACACCCAAACAACAATACATATTCACACTGTGCCATAGAATATGATAGATGTGTAAAAATCTATATTAAACTGTGGTTAATTTCAGCTATAATGCTTTAAGCTTGGTCTAAAATGACACAAATTCATCTCCTTGGTGGTACTGAACCCTCATTGTTCAACCACTTGATGCTGCTTGTTCATCACAGAAAGTCACATAAAAGGACTGAATTAAATTTTAAAAAATGTATTTGCATATGCAAATATGAGGAACCAAACATAAGTGCATGTTGTTGATATGGCTCCAGGATGTAGAACTATCTTTATGTTAATGTCAGCAGACAGGGAATATTCTTTTGAAAATACAGTACATTTTTCATGGGGATCATTATCTACACTGCATGTCACTGTGTCTCAGTTAAAAGAAATGATTAGATTACTTCCCAGCAATCCCCTTTGGGGTGATTTGTGTGTGACTGTGGGCAACCTTACAATATGTTTATTCAGTGTCCTTTGAAGACACTTCAATAACATTTCAAATGTTTTATGGACAAATATAGGATGTTTTCTATCTCTGCCTTGAACTGCCGCCTTTAGAACAAGGGCCCTAGCTATATTTGAGTTTGTTGTCCAAACTCACTGAATCCTCTTCTCACAGGCTTAATACATTCAGGTAGTCCTCATAAACTAATAAAATGACTAACGGGCCAAAGATCCAGTTTTAAAAGAAGTGACATGTGACAAAACTTCAACTTCTGCAGCATTGAAACTACAATTATATGTTGTGACTGTAGAATTATTCCTAAAACCACGTGGATCCAGAAAAAATGTTAATCAATATGGCCGAATAAATAATTATCTACATAACTGCAGGTCTAATTTATTCACTTTATCAGTAAGAATGAGCATCTGATTGCTTACATCTGAGAAATCAATGCTTGACTGGTCAGTCGATGTGTGGCTTTTGTAGTTCATAGGCCATAGACTCATTGTGTTGTGTCATTGAGAGGTTAGGTCCAGATCTGGGCGTCTCTAGGGGTCCCTGCCCATCTTTTCTACTCAGGCGGGCAGACAATGAAGCAGACACGCCTATAAATGGCCAGATAGAGGCTTGGATGTTCAGCCAAAAACGAGCATCTAAACAATGGTAACAGGTGTGTATAATGTGTGCTTTGATAATGACCTTGGTGGCCGTAATAGTATGTCTAGACACAACTAACAGGAGGCATTTCTGTCTGGTCTCACAAGTCCCGTGGGTGCTCAATTGCAAAATCTTAAGGAGTGGTTATTGGTCGGTCATCGTTAGTTAAGACTAAAAGAAAAATGCATTAGATGATATAGCCTGTAGCAAGCTGGCAAAATGTTTTACTATGACACTGGAAGCAGGAGATGCATCAAAAAAGTTAAGTCTGCCACTCAATGGTAATTTTTTTGTTCTGTCTTTAAAATATTTGTAGGGCAGTTTGCATAATAAGCTAAAATCATCTTGAGTATTCAGAGATATGCACTTGAATAAAAAGAAAAAACTCCATTAATGTGGATGGCTTGCATTTTTTGATTGCGCCAGATACAGGAAGCTTGCTGACATGAACTAAAATGCAAATGCCCCTTTCAGCAAAACAAAGAAATTGATTATGAAGTAAGTTTCTTCAGCGCAAGTAGCTGGCTTTGAGTGATTAATGGGGGTGGGTCATTGATTTCCTTTTGTTTAGATCTTGGTTAACTTTCTGGAGACACAATTATAATTTGTTTCCAAACAATAAATCCAATCTAGCTTGAGCAAATTAAATTTCCCTGTGGCCTCTTCTGCGTCATTTTACATCTGAAATGGATTGTTATCAAAAGGCATTGCATGTAAATGTCTGCTGTTTCTGTTTATATTTGTTACATTTCTGATTAGATATTGTTTTTCTCAGTGCATTGGAAGGTGAGCACCTCCTAAGATTAGAAAGAGCTGTTTACAGAGATCTGCATGACTTGTCAGCTACATTGCCAAGGGTTAATCTTCCAATTCTCACTTCAATCGCTGTATGTCACACACATCAACATTTCTGATGAGCCATCTATCTACAGTATGTGAGAAATACTGTCTACATGTTATCTGAAAAACACAAAAGTGTTGTGTATATGTTGAATGATGAATCTCCACATTAGCTTTGCAAAAGGTTGTTGAGATGTTTTTGACTTATCGCAGCACAATGTACCTTATATTTGTGTATATTTGCAAGTCAAATTGCAGTGTTCAGACTACTTTATTGAAAGGCTTTTGCCACATTCTTCAGCTTCATAACTTTGAAAACTTCCACAGATCCAGACATTTATACTTCCTGATTTCTCGCATCATCTCTCCAAGATAGTGATAATACGATTTCTGTGTTTTTCGCTGTTGAGAAACAAACTGGATTATGAGCAGATCACTACATAAACAGCTTTCTAAAAGGAGGCAGCTATTTTAAAAAAGGCTGAAGAAATGCAAAGAGGGATTTAAATTTTAATTTGAATTTATTCCAGCAAGTGAAAGGTTCTTTTGAGAGGGGATTTCAGCAAAGATGATGGTATTTAAAAGTGATAAACAAGCATCTAAACCTCCAGTGGAAAACAGTCATTTTGCTTCTTTCTAGTGTAGGGGAGGAATTGGGCTTGCTATGGTCACATCCAAAAAATAAGAATAAGTAATAGTAGTAATTAAAATGTAAATAAGCGAGATCCATGGAGATATTTCAACTGATTTCTGTGATAAATTGTGTAATTAACATTTTGTCTTGACACACCTTATGACTCTGGATGTATAGCTATATGTCCTCAGGTGTAAATTCATGTTCTCTGTGTACTTGGCATAGAGTACTTTATACTGTATATGGATGCTTAAAAAATCTTTCACACTTATCACATGCAATTTGAATCCTGTGCCTCAACACCGGAGAGGAACATCAAGCAAAGTTCAAAATGAAATGCCTTACAAATTAGGAAGAAGATGAAGAATTGTGGTTGTGCAGTTTGAGGCAGTATCCGGAAAATCTAGTGATTTTTTTTGGATGAATAATTCACTCTGGGCAGTCACATGTCACATGTATGTGACGAGGATGATTAACCAAGGCTGTCATCTATTATAATTGTAATATATGGATTATAATGATGTGACTGGATTTCAAATGTTGCTATTCTCTTCTGGATGACCACTAAACTTAAGCAGAGAAACCTATGCCACACAAGAAAGACAAAGAGTTACATCATTTTGTTGAACAGTTAATCCGATCATGGACAGTGTTTGTGCATTTGCTATCTTCGGAAAATGCCAGCAAAGGCGCTAAGTAAACCTATTTTACAAGACTCCCTCACAAGGATACAGTGCCAGTATCGGGATAAAATTTCACACAGCGGCATGGCTCAGTCACATAACCTAAGCAGGCTTAGGAAAATGGAACACTACAAAGTATTGCACTTTCTTCCTGTATGTCTGTTGCAGCATACAAAATGTTTGGATGACTGATGCGAGTTTGAGCATGAAAGCCAAAGTGAACTAATGGCTGAATAGCATGTAGATACTGTTGTTAATGCTCTGAGTTGTTTAAAATGGTAGATTATGGAAGTGTGCACCTGGCATTCTGCAGGCTAGCCTGGCAACACTCCTCCCTTATAATTATAATGAACACACAGTAATTCAGGGTTGAGGCTGAAATACGAATGATGTCCTCTGAGACAGCTTGTTTTAATGGTTATGCAGAAGAGTTCCTAGAAGTGCAGATGGCAGATGCAAAGCCTTTGAAGCTATTTACAGATTGTACACTATAAGGTATGGAAAGACCCACAGTGTGAGGCCATATTGCTCTTTTGTGCTTCTGAATTAGACATTAGGCTGGCTCATGAACCACTAATGAAAGCTTAAGATATATTTAAGAATATGTTTACTACATTATTGATAATCTGTTATGCTAACAAGTTACATAACATAGCAGTAAAGAGAGACAATGGTATGATAAGGACTGCATGGCCTGTTTGTTTCATCCAAATACCCCACTGTTCTTACTTTGTCCACATAGGGGTGCATTTGCTCCGAACTGGGCCCTCATTTATTCTTTAATTTCACTGTCTAAAGCCCTACATCAGTATGTTAGAAGGATAAAAATGGAAAATATGGAACATAGTAAGCTGTAAATAAGATACATGCTACATGAAATAAATTCACAAATGGTAGTCTGAAAGCCATTTTGCTTTGTCACTGTCACTGAACCACCAAAGCTGTCTCATCTGGCCATCCATAGCAACATGATTCATTTGCTTTAATTGTAAACATGTCTCATAATTATACTTTAGACTATTTAATTTTTCCTGTCTTGTTCATGAATTTAAAATATTTGTACCTGTTTGCACCGAAAATATTCCACCAGTGTAAATGTTTTCTCATGTACATCATGGTTAATGTATGTCTATCCCTGGCACAATCCCAAAGTCATATAAACGAGTATGAAGCCTTTGAATCAGTCCACAACTGTGATACAAGAACAGGTATTGAAACAACAAAAATGTTAAACTCCAAGAAAAAGTTTTGCCGCATTAAAGTCACATAGGAGCCACATTAGCATGTGAAAAGAATAAACAGGAGCATTCTCAGTTACACACTCCACCTGGCTGCTAACCAACGTCCTTGTCAGAAGTCCACCCACCGCACTGGCTAACACTGAAAGACCTCCTGGGGACCGCAGTGACCATTCACTCGGTTCTCTCTTTTTCCCATGCACCTGTGACTGTTTTTGTGTTTGCTATTTTTTGCTTTGTCTTTTTCTGGCAACACCATATCATCGGAGACACACTTTCCCTCAAAAGGAATTCTCTTGCCCAACAATGTGGTTTGTTTGTTCACCGGATATGGCAGGCCACAGAGTCAAACGAAAAAAAAACAAGTCACCACAGTAATAATTAAAATTGCCACAAGAAAAATAAGCTAAGAGACACAGCAGTATGAATGAACTTGAAATAAGAAAATAAAGTACTTTTACCAACTGGTTTCTTGCCGAGTTGGGGGGCTTCACAGGTGCAGTTGGATAGGTTCTCCTCCTTACTCTCCTCGGACGGCTCATCCGGCTTCTCCATGGTCCTGGACCTTAGAGAGCTGCTTTTCCATTTTCCAAAGGACTTTGCCGCAATCGCTTTGTCCGCTCCTTTCATTGTTTTCTGTAAAACACATTTACAGCATGACTTCCCAGGTTTATCCCTCTTGTGAGCCATCTGCCCCCTTTTTTGGCTCTCAATAAACCTGGGCTCATCTTTCCCAAACCCAAAGTAAGAGAGAATTAGGGCATTGTGTGCATATGCATTCTCTTAAGCATTCCAGAAAATTTCCTGATTGCCCTGGCATCTTTTTTAGAGAGCGCTTGGACATTGTTTTTCTCCTGACATTTTGCAGTCCTGTGTGGAGAGAACGGTAGTGATTGAAACAGTATAAAACAATACTTTGCAAAGTACCCACACAGTAAACAGTAGATGGAAACTGAAAAAAAACAAACATGTTTTCACATTTAATCCAACTTAAAGGAAATAAAAATAGCACATTATGCCCTAATTGAGTGCTGTACAGTCCGCAAATACTATTACAAGGCCGATCAGGATTAGCAGTGGAACATACCTAGTTATCTATTTCTGAGTGCCAAGACTGCTAGCAGTGGGCAACTAAATTTCAAAAGCTGGCAAATCCAGTTGTCTCCTAAATACAGAAAGTACTTAAATCCAGAGCTAACAGAAGAAAAAGACGGATAAAGGGTGCTCTGCATATCACCGAAAAGCTTGTGCACTTTTCAGAATCACTGGCTAGGTTAAACAAATATGCTAAGTAGAGATCAAAACAATCCTTTGATCTGCAGCCTAGTTTCCAGAGGAATGGCTTGGCTGTTGTTGTAAATAACTTGTATAAATCTATATACCATTTGCCTTCAGGTAATATCAAAAGTGCCAGGGATTCACAGGCAAATACCTTGTGGTTAGGAAATAGATCAGATAAAAGCATATAAATATTTCAGCAACACTGCACTCTGTCATTTTGTGTATTATAGCTGAGTTTTTAACCCCATATGATCATTTTAGTTGTTTAGTTCTACAGTAAAAACATGAATGAGTAATATGGTAAAATTACATTCTACCCCTTTCTATTTTGTAGTTAGTAAAAATGTTCCTACCTCCAGCATGCCATTCAGGTCAAATACAGAGTAAAACATTGTGCTAAACTTCATACAAAAGAGGCTTGAAGAATCAGAATGCAGAAGCTATGCAACTTGCTGACTAACTTTGCCCTCTGTTTTGATCGAGCACACAAAGAAAAACGCTGTCCATTCAAAACAGACAGCATAACTCTTTTCAGAGAGGGGGGACCGTGAACAAACGAGGCCATGTCCTGAGCTGCAGTCAGTTTCCCGTCAGGCTTGGACAGTGCACGGTGAGGGCCACAGGGACTGGGACCGGCTGACACCACACTCACAGGCAACAGAACAACTTTTGTGCACACTATCTTCCTCTGGTGATTTTTTTTTTTCTTTCAACCCAATTTGGACCAGTGTGCTTTTTGGTTTGCAACTTGCTTTACTGCAACCTCTTCGGTTATACTTCATAAATACATTGGCGAATTTGACAAACTAATACTTTCTGCAACATAATTTAATACTGATACATTCTTCTTGAGAGTAAAATATCGTCATCATAATAAAACATGGCAAACAAAACAATACAACAATCAAAATTAGTCACTCAAGTATTTCCTAGATTGAAGGTCACCCAAAACACACTAAAAATTTTTAAACAAAAAACAACATTGAACTTTTTTTTTAGCTTTTAGCTTTTGATTTAGCTTTGAGAATAATGTATCATCTACATTAATACAAATAAAGCTGATCTGAGTTTAGTACCATGCTGACTTACTGACATTTTGTTGCTAACTACTCATTTTACAATCTAGCTAACGTCCTTAGTAGCTGCTTACTTCTAGCTTATTTTAACTTTGACTGAGCTTTATTTTTTATCAACTCAAGAAATACTGTAACTAAACCATACCAAACTGGTTAAATAAAGCCTGACAAATAGAGAAAAGCCAGTTGCACAAAACCAAACTTTGAATTTAAAAAATTGCAAGTATTTCGGATAAAACAACCAGCTGGGATCAACTTTAACACCAGGCTAAGCTAGCTAACGCAACAGACAACATGTTAAAAGATGGAGATGTTAACTAACTTACATCAAATATAGACCAAACTTTACATGGTTTGTCTGGTCTGTTCAAATTACAACATTTTAGTATTTTTTTGTCAATTTTTTTGACAATGTCATATGTTGATTAAAAACACACACAACCCCAATGTTTCCCAATATTGCACATATTTGCTATAGCATTACGACTTGAGACTGCACACCCCGGGTTTAGAATATTTTACAGGATAAACTTCATTCAGAAACACTGTCTTCATATCACTTTCAAATGTCACATGTATGATGAAGAATGTTTTAAGTAGTCAATCTTTCTCTTCCATGACTCTCAGGTCTCCCTAACTGTGCTATGAATGTTGTAAATTATTTGGGTTTGTATTTAAATCATGTGTCCTAACTACAGACTGCCATTTTGCCCAAGTTTTTTCTTGTAGAGATAATGTATTTCAAGAAACTTAATAAAGGTGCAATAAAAACTTTATTCATGACTATCAAGAATCATAATAAGATTAGTGAAAAGCAGAAAGGCATTCATCTTCAGAAAGGAGATAATACTTTTTTTTCATTAATATAAAAACTTTTGACTCCCAGTTAGTGTTTTAAATCCTAAAAACTCATCTTAGGTGTTTGGAGGATATCATAGGAGCTTTATCTAGCCTCTCTAGAGTCCTAGAAAAGCAATTTTGAGAGAGAACAGAATGTACCATATTCTTGACCCGTCTGCCTCAGATGCTTGCTGTATATGGAACTGAATACTGGACGTGAATTGTATCATTCTCTGTGTCAACTTGTTAGATGGCAGTTGCTGTAGTGGAGTGGTGAGAGCGGCACATATGCATTATAGGAGAAAATTGTGAAATGACAGATTCCGGGTGTGATACTGAGGGAATGACTAACTAATAGGAGGGGTGCTCCAGGCTGTTAGCTTTGAAAAGCAGTTTGCACATTACTTTATCTTGTCAATCAGATTCCTGGAATGGAAGAGGTGACTGATAACTTGAATTAATTATTTTCTTATTGCATGCATGTGTTAATTCATGTTAATTTATGTCCTTTACAGGCCCAAGCCAGAATATCCAGAGTAAAGCGCCACCTCTGGCACCCAGATCACCACACCACTCTCTTTGCATATATTTATATCAAATGAAAGACTTTTTTTTAATCCTGTTGGAACAAGGACTGACTGCCAAATTTGATTTTTAAATGTACTTTTAAGCTGTTCATGGTTTACGTTTGCATTTTTCTTAACAACTGAACAACACGGAGCAGTATTTATGGCTATGATGGGATTTAAAAGTTACAGATTATTTTTTATAAGAAAATCCTACCCCTTAAAACATACCCTCATTCTCAAAGAACACAGCTAAATAACGTAGCAAAAGGTCAACACTCCTATCTCCCACAAGCCCTCTACATTCTTAAATCCTGTACGTACTAAATTTAATTCATTTTAATTATGTAGTTCATCCGCCAAAGCAAGGGTTACGAATATAAGAATAGTTTTTTGTAGCAACAGCAAATCTGTATAATGCACAGAGCCTACTTTAAACAATTGCATTTCACTAAACATCTTTAAACATTTTGACAAATTTAACTTCCCCTGAACACAGAGGATAAGAGGAAAAACATTTCTCTGATGAGAACAGAAACAGCAAGAAGTTCTAACAAGGAAAAGCCTGCCAGGTGGCGAACTGGCTGCACCAACAGAACGCACAATCTGTCTGCTTCTCCTTCCAAACCATTGACAGCTGCCATCACCAGCCTTGCACACTCGCACTCAGTGGCTCCTCAGCTCCCTGCCCATCCCTCTTTAGTGTTTCCTGCTAACCTCAGAGACAGGGTCACCTGGCCCCCTAGTTGCCCGTCTGTGGGGCCCTGCTGGCCCCCTGGAGACCTGCCTGCATGGGGATGCATGGCTAACAGAGGTCTAGCAAATCCTCTTTAATATGCAAACCAAGGGGCTATTCCTTTGACCTGAGACCATAGCTTTTCTAACAGTGAAATCCAAAAATATTCAAGTGATGTATAACGATGAGATTTGATGAACAGTTTTTGATCTGCTGGTTATTTGATATTAAGTATTATCACAGACAAACAGCACCATATTCAGGTTTTTTAATCTTGAACCAGGTAGGTTATTTCAGTTTAATTAAAGTAATATGTTACATGATTGAATTACATTATGTTCCCCTCATCTCATCTGAAAATAAAATAACCTACAGTTTTAACATTTTTGTCAAATTGGAACAGCATTTCTCCTCTGAGCAAACCTAAGCACACAGATGCACAGAGGCTAAACTGAAGAGTGTTCCACAAAGCTAGCATTGCAACTGGGCTAAAAATAAAACCTGGCAAAGTTATTCTGATCCCTTATTGGTCCCATAGTTTGATTTCACATTTAGCATTTGCATTCCCCTCCGCATAAACATTTCATTCTTCCCTTCCTGCAGTACAATGAGACTTGAGTGACTTTGGCAGCAGATTTTGGATCGGTGCTCCTGAATCCACCAGTGTATGTTATCAGCAGGTAAACAAGCTTTCGAACAAAGCCATAATGGAACTGCAAGCGGCATAAAGAGGCTCATCTCAAAAGCTATACAACCCATCAAAGCTGGTGTCATTTCCTCAACACTGCACTGCAGCTGGAAAATGCATGGCTGTTAGTTACAGTTTAAATCGCCTGTCTATTTTCAGACACTTCAGAACTATTTGTATTGATTATTTACTTGTCAGTAAGCAGCCAGATTACCAAAATAAGACAACAGATTTTAATGTTTACTGGATTCTTTTCCATTTTGTTGTGTGGTAGGAAATCAAA
Organism: Thunnus thynnus; assembly: GCF_963924715.1. Classification (NCBI taxonomy): domain Eukaryota; kingdom Metazoa; phylum Chordata; class Actinopteri; order Scombriformes; family Scombridae; genus Thunnus; species Thunnus thynnus. The sequence continues at coordinate 18,630,365 of NC_089528.1, forward strand.
AACTGTGTCATGCACTAAATTAATGGGATTTGCACTATAGGGTATTTGAATAATTATTTTCTACTGAAAATGAAATAGTTCTATCTATATTTGGAAGGATTACTGATGGCATTGAACTTAATGTGAAAATAATTTGCCCTTTAAATACATAGTTAAGCTATATCCTACACTTTCTGCTCACCAGATGCAATCTTGTTAACCACACTCCTGGATGCTTGTCACCAAACTTTCCACATATTTGCCTTTTGGGTACAGCTCAGATGCACAAGTAAACCTACGCACTCTCCTCCCAGTGAGTGGAGAAGCCTCAAAGCTCTCCTTTCATATGCTGCATTATCTCTATGGCGGTAATTATCCATAAAACTATGCCATCAGATGGTGATGATTTCCAATATGAACCCAGTAAATGTGTTTAAATTTTTGAATTATCATATTTATATGGATATGTGTTACTAATAGTGATTATGTTCGTCATGTGGGTAGAAAATCAACCATCCTTATATTGCGCATTCTCACATATTTCTCAGACATTTCATCACACATTTAATCTGCCCCTGTCTAAGATTTTCTACTGAACCTGTAGTCAAGGCAGAGAGGGGACAATAACGGATGAGATTATGAAGCATGTCTGTTAAAGCATGTCTGTTTGATCATCATTCTGTTTAGGTGAAGTTCTCTACTTGGTCTCTTCAGTCCCTGACAGCAGATATATAACCTAATCTCTTTCCCTAACCCTTTTCTTAGGCATGAATAGGGTGGAAATGTGATGGCATTAAGTCGATTTACTCCTTGGTTTGCAGTTTCAGCCTTAATGCCTCTTGGCTCTTCTTCAACACACTCGTTCCATTTAGATTTCAAAAATATAAATGTTATGTTAAGGCTTTCCTATTTATTTTCATTTATCCATCATTTGAAGTTCATGCATATATTTGCTCTACAAATAATGCTTGTTTATTTGCAGCTCCATCTATCTAGTATAGTGTCAAAGATATTGGAAAATCAAATACAACTTATGTATTATCTTCAAATACAGAAGATATCAGTAACAAAGGGCAAGATCTGAGACTATATGACATTCTTTGTGGATCGTCTCTGACATCATTTTGATATTTCACATTTACTCATCTAAACCTTAATTTAGTGCCTCCAGCATATTGACATGCAAAGAAAAGCCATTACAATGTGTCTTTGAATCTCAGCTGATGCCATTTAAAGCTGCATTAACATACCTGTCCTTATACAATTACTGGAGTGTATTTGTGATGAATTTATGCTTTTGTACATAGAAAAGTTAATCACTTTTTAACTTTTTTGCGTGATAGTGATAAGGGACATTAAATGTTTTGCATTATGACACAGTATATCATTCAGGAGGTCAGTACGGTGTTGTGTTTATTTCTGTCTTTTCCTCTTGCATTTGTTTATTGCAAGGGTTCAACAGACAGTAACCTGGCGTTGATAGAAAGTAATAAACATTTGTTAAAAAGAAATATTAAGTCTTACAATCCCGAGCACTATCAGCTGTCTGCATGAGAATTGCGGGGGACAATTTTTGTTTTGTCTATGTCTGGACGTCTATTTGAACAAGTTCTTAAATAAAACTGTACTGTCAGGGGATCTCAAATCTAGGAGGACCTTCCTAACTAAACCGGACTTGCAAAGTCTTATTTAAAATCCCCTTTAAAAATGTATTTTTTTATCAAAAGGCTTTTATTTTAATTAATTTGGGTATTATGTGTCTGTGTGTTTATGTTTATATGTAGGTTGGTATATGTATGTATGTAATACATATGCAGCATGTATATTTGTATATATGGCCTGATTTAAATTTTTATGGTTTGCTATTTTCACTTTGTGTTAATTTCTTTATTTCCTTGTAAAGCACTTTATAATCTCTAGTTTATTTATCTCTGATATGTGCTATATAAAGAACAGCAGCATTATTTTTATTCAGTCAGTCTTAAGACACTTTGTAACATGCAATGTTTTTAATTACATTATTGCTACTTTTCTCGTTGAATTAAATGATAAATTCCTGTTGAAATAAATATTATACAAAAAAAAAAAAACAAAGACGCACACCACATTGTAAACTGCTATGCACACTGCTTAACAACGGCCAAATTTATGATACACCACTGAAGATAAGTAGTCAAGTGTTAGAGAAAGAAGTTTGACAGCAAGTCAAAGGCAATTTTAATGGTGGAACTAGCAAGAGACTACACATGGCAATGTTAAATCCCATTCAGCCTGATGAGAGTGACTCCCAGCAGCACTGAGCTCAGTGGGGGGTTGTAAACATTTACACTAAGAGCCTGTCCAGTGCACATGGTTGGTGCTTGCCAGCCACCTCGGTATCGAATGTTGTGTTGCATATTTTGTCATTCAGGCCTGTCCCGAAATTGTAGGAATCACACCATCAATTTATGAAGGAGCCATCCAAATGTGACAACAGGCTTATGCTAAATGGAGAAAATAGAGCTAAACATTGTTAAAACACCCCTAGACCCACATGGTAGAGAGTGCTCGGCGGAGAGCTGCTATGCTCCCCGCTGTGAACTGGGAAAGTGATGTTGGTGGGCTTCCTTCTCCATGAGGGCCGCATCGTTCTTGGGCCCCGATTTGAAGCCTTTTTGAAGTCTGTTTCCTGCAGCAGTGTGCCAACATTAATGTTTCCACAAAAGCAGAAATGCTAAATCAAATGAATACACTATACTGTGCTATTCCATGTTGACTCCTGAATCCCCCAGAAAATATTAAAAGCATTATTAAAAAGCTATTTACTACAAATGCCCTTAAAGTCACTAACATTTTATTTTTTTTAAATACAGAAATCTGTTTTTATCCATGATAAAAACATGATAAGTGTGAGTCCATTGTAATTTATATTTCTTATCATCAACTATAAATACCCAACAGTGTACAGTAATTATCCATGATCACAAAAACAGCAGAATATGTTTGGGATCAATCCTTTATTGTTTCAAAACTCTATCTTTTACAATACAGTCATTTATTGTTACATGTGTGATTTGATGGGTAATGTACAATGTCTTCCAATAACGAAACACAGTCACAAGTATTCCTTTCTACATATCAATATTCTATGATAGTGAGAAGTTTGTGCTGATATATTTACTTAGTTCTGACAGCTCAATTACTTCCCTTTTCAAATCAACAAAAGCATTGTTTTTGAAAGTGCATTTCAAGGATTGCAAAGACTGCTTCCATCAGTCAGTCATAATGTACATTTCAGTATTGACAGAGGGCCATACTGCTTTGTGAGTAACAAACAGCATTAACTACATTTCCAACTACAACATTTATCTGGATAAGTAAATCAAAGAAAATATATCAATATGCATGCCATGAACATTCCTCCATAAACATTTATAATAAATGTATATTTTTATTTAATTATGTTGATAATGACACAGTATTTTCCACAAAAGGACAAATGCTGATAATGAGAACTAATATTTAACATCCAAATTTTGTTCAATTTTACACACAGGTCAAATGGCAGAATGCCACAGTGTATAGGGGCAATGCCCTAATAAGGTTAATAGCATTTGGTCCACAATAACAATCTGGGTTTAAAAGAAAACAAAAATGTGGTAGCAGGTGGGATTTTGAACTAAAACTCAAAATTGCATGATGGCGATCTTTCCATTTTTAAGTTCTTTCAATTTTCAAGTTATGAATTATGTTGTGAAGTTTCTTTTCAAAAATTAAGCAATATAAATATACATTTTAGCTCATTACTTGGCTATTATACTTTTCTGTTCCATGGAACAGCTTTCACTCTGTAGAACTTGGTTCCTAAAGGAACCTTGAACCTGTTCTGGGCCTGGTGAAGGAAAAGAGACAAAAAGAGAGAGACAGCTCTGTGAGACAGCAAGAAGATTCAAACCGAATAAATACATGAATGTAACAGCATTACTGACACGGATCAAGTCTATTCATCAAAAATGAAATCCCTCCCCAATGTGGAAATCGTTACAAAAAAATATAAAGGAGACTTCCAGGAACACACTTATTCTATGTCAATATCTTGGTTCTTAAATATCCATTAAAACATGAGTTAAAAAAATGGCGGAACTTTTGATTAATTCCGTACCTTTTTTGCCTGGCAATACTCTTTCTCCATCACTTTTCCAAGTACCCATGGCCGTCTTGAGGTCCCTGATGCTAAAAAACAAAACAAACAGACTCAGTAATCACATAGTTAACCATTAATCAATTCCTGTGTGCAATGTAAGGTTTATAAAGCAAATTGTAGGCAAAATGCAACCCTGAAATAAATCCCTGTGGCACAAGTATTTTTTGAAGACATACGTTCAGTCCTTGATATAAATTGATTCATTCCTGAGATACAAAAGGCATTTTAGCAACAATTACTGACACTTCTTTATTCTATTAGCGCATCACAAAATAAATACCAACACTACAGCTCTAATCATGGTAACAAAAAGGTAGAAGGTGAAGCTGACCTGGTTTGAGGTCCAGTGCAGTGAGAGACTCTGAGTGGAGGAAGTAGAGGGTGGGACCAACTGTGAACAGCACGTAGTTGTCATGCCTTTCATCCAGGATGATTAGAACCAAATCGCCTACCTGGAAACTGAAACATAAAAAAAGACGGGACACGGAAACAAAGGGATGATGACACTGGATTCTGTAAACTGCTAACAAAAAGACAACACATTAATGGTAATTATATAATAATATGAATAATTATACTGCATTTCATGATGGTCAGGGTTTTAGCTAAAAACAAAAACTGCTAAAAATCACATCAGCAGGGACATGTTAGGGCCCTCTGTTATTATTTATTCACTTACTCTCTGATGGCGATTTTGTCTGAATGCCGTGACGATACGGACGACATGCTTTGAGACATCTACAAAGAAAAGGATTAGGGCAATGTTACACATGTTACAGAGAAGGGTTAACAATACTGGCAAAGGATGACTTCCTAAAGGACTTAACATATGTCTGATTAGGAATTTGCTAGAAATAGGCTTATAATTAGAGTTAGTACTTTTACCCTACTGACAGCATTATACTAAAATGTAATTTCAGTTGTTTCCTTATGAATGATGCAATGTCAAGGATGATGAAAAGAACCTTTCAACAACAAAAATGTATTTTTTTTTTACACTTAAACAGTACATATGTTTGTGTTTCAAGCATGTAATTTCACTAAAATTCTGTTTGCACATTCAAATAGCAATCTTCCTAAAAAAATGATTTTTCTTCACTGAGCTCTTTGGCCTCCTGGGTCAGGATTCTACTCTTTCATGCTACTGCCACCTAGTGGCGCAGATGTTACATAGCCCACAGTGATGATGATTAACTGACCAGTCTTTGACTGAGGCGCTTGTTTTCTTCTTCCTTCATGTGTAAAGTCTGAAACATATATTGGATTGATTAAATAGAGACAAACAAAAAAAACTTTGCTTGCTGTGCAATAGAATGCAATGTGATGGATAGATTATGTGTATTTACCCTCTCGAGTAAGAGTATCCGCTGTTTCTCTTCTGACATCAAGATATTGTCACTGCAAAAAAAGAAAAGAGTATTCAGAGATGTCTAACAGACCTCTATGTATTATGTAGAAGGTGAAAAATGATTAAAATATGAAGATAAATCTGTAATTCTGAATCTTGCAAATACTTAATAATTCTTAATCTCAATAGTAATGAATGGAAGACTTACTCTGTCTGATCCTAGCCTGCCTCCACTGTCAAATGTCCTCTCTGTCCATCCACATTTAGCTATTTTACACAATGTCACAGTCTTTTGAAATCCCTCAACAACGCAGAAGCCTCTTTCTGTCACTGACCGATGACCAATTTCAAATCATCATGACAAAATGTTCTATACATTGTATATAAATGCTGCCGACTTAAAGTTTGTTTTAACTTTGCTATGTTTATGTTGTATATGACTCACATACAAAACAGTTTTCTATAATTGTTTCTTATATACCTTTCCTTGCTTGTATTATATATATATAAATTGAAATGGTAAATAATGTTATACAATGTCCTTTAGTAAGCCAAAAGGCCAACTTATTTTTTAAAACATAACACTGTGGATAAAAAAACAAAACAAAGGACAAGAAAAAAGTGCAGCAATCTAAATAATATAAAAATTATATCCCAGTTATGACATAGTAAAATACCTGGGACATGGATACGTGCCTAAATAAAATCTACTGGTGTCTGTGTTATCTTTGCTGTCATATTACCTCCATTCTCGCAAAAGCAGAAGAAGCAGAAAATAGATTTTAAACCTCTGATGGATTAAAATATGTCTATAGCAATCTTTTCAAATTAGTTTTCCCTTTTGGTAGACAGATTGACAGATGAGAGAATAGAATTATATTCTTTTTAAGACAACTACACTGTACTGAAGACAGAACTGTAATTCAGTGGTATTCATCTTTGATTGCACAAGACTCTTTGTATATACTTGTATTGTCCTCTCAGTTCTCTGTCAAACCACTCTGACCTAAAAAAAAAATCTTTTTAGACTGCACTGTGGCATATCACTCAACAGGTTTCTTATATTACATTTAGGACACCTATAATTTACCAACCTTGGTTAAAAAATAAGGGGTGGCGTTGGGAGAAACACACTGACTGGCCAAATTCATGTTAGCACAGGTTTTGTAACAATAACGTTAAGGCAGTTGAGTGCATGTAAAGATGTTCACCAATTTCCTGCCTTGTCCTGATTTCTCCCAGTAACCATGGTTCCAAGTAACCCTGTTTTTCTGTTTTTTGTGTGTATAAAAACATCATCATAGATAAATAGGTAGGAAAGGATTTAAAACTTATCTAGCCAAACTGTTTTAGTTGGAACTATATCTAGTGAGATAATTATTACGACGCATCTCAAACGATTATGAACACATGTTTATTGGAGAGTAGATGCTTACTGGACTGTCACCATGCTAGCTTCCACTGCTGAGTCGACATGTTCGTCATCTCTAATGGCTGCCACAGAGGCCAATCTGTCAGTTTCAGCCAGGGGCTCAGAGGAAGAGGCTCCAGCGACAACCAGAGCTCTGGATGCTGCTGCGGCTCCTGCTCCAGCTTCTGTGACCTCCTGAGCTGAGGGGTTAGGAGTGAAGAAGGCAGAAGAAACCAGAGCAGTGCTGCGGAGGCGGTTAAGCTCTTCTTCCAAGTGTTTCTTTTCCTGCATGACGCTAGCCCGGTCCTCGGAAAGGGTCTCTATCAGAGCTGCAAAAGGTTAATACAAATAAGCAACACTGACAGGCAGAACATGGCAAACTATAACAATATAACATCAAAGAATGGTTATTCATAAAGTACTGTAGCAAGCAGTAGAGAAAAAAGATTAGTGACCATTTAATAAGTATAACATAAGAGATTCCATTTCTATGCTCATGTTAAGACAACAACTTATATCTAAACATGAAAAGAGTTCAAAAATGCAATTTGTGTCAACAGTATCTTGCGTTAGACGTGACAACATCATAACCCTCCACTCAAAGCTGGCTCACTCACCTTTGTCCTTCTCCTGCTGTTGGGTAACTTTCCGCAACTTCTCTGTAAGCTCATTGATGATCTGCTCCTTCTTCAGCTTCTCTCGGGTTAGAACAGTGTTGAAATTAGTCTGGAGAAAGAAAGAAAATAACCTTTTAGGAGGAAAAAAAAAAGCTTAATAGCCAACAGGTGATCTAGATCAAAGTATAAATAATTTAGGAGGATGGTTTTTAACTGCAGAGTTCTAAGGATGCAGATCAGCTTGCAGCCATGGGGATTCGTTGTTTTAACAAATCTGTTATATTTTGTGTATTTTTTCTATAACTGATGTTTTATTAATTCATTATACCTGGTAATAAAAAATGAAACAGAATTATGTGAGCTCAGCTGGTATTTCACTAATAGTAATGACAGTATAATTATAATATGCAATATGTTGTATTTTGTCTTGGGAGGACAGCAGAAAGAGGTCTGATATGTCAAGATATCAGTGATGCCACAAATTACCAATTTTCCTCTAGACTTGTTAGGAATTGTCACTGGCATGAAATTTTTAAAAAGAGCAAAGGATGAATCAAAAGTTAGGAGCAAAATAATTAATAAAAGTTATGCCAATCCATGCAGAGTTGAAAAAAATCTTCACCTGCCTGTTTGGTATCATTTGGTGTAAAGAAATCAGACTTTAATCGGAGATTAATGCCACCACAGACTTACTTCAAAACATACTGGGCTTTCCAGACAAATAAACTGATAGATTGAATATGTGAGGACTGAACTTGAATGTAATTGGCTGATAATGATAATGTCAATAAATATTAAAAATGAGAGGTTTTACTGGTTAGTATTTATCATAGGACTGGTATATTGGGTTTATATTTGTCTGTTCACTCAGTGTAAAATTGACTAGGCAGTGCTTGTACATAGTTGGAAATGCTTTTACAAAAAATACTAAATATGTGAACATTGGGTTGCTCACATATTTCAAAATGCTAAAAATGCTGTCTGAGTTAAGTGAATCGCAATGCACCCAAAGCAGTCACACGTCAAATTGTGAACAAAGTCAACAGCTGTATGTGATTGTGCAGTGCAGTTGGATATGAGGTGCTGATAAAGTTTCAGGCAGTCTGTAAACATAATAAATTACTTTGCCATTACTTGGTCTTACAAGGAAATAAGATAAAGGTTTAGTTACCAATCTACTTCAAGCTCATGTGACACAGTGTTTTTCCAGCCTATTTTAAACCTAAATACAAACCTGCTGCTCTGCGATTAGTGATGTCTTGAGATTCTGTATCTCCTCATTCTTCTTCTGCTCCAGGAGCTCCATCTGGACCTGCAGGGAGGCTCTCTCCTGCTGCAGCCGCTCTTGTAGTGCTGAGTCTAGAGACAGAGGTGCTCCGGCATCTGCACGGCTGTCAGCGTGCAGCGACAACCCTGCATCACTGAAAAGTACAAAGAACAATTAAATTCTGACAAAGGCATTATGTATTCTGGACATAAGAGCACACACAAACAGATGAATTAGTTAATTCAGTACAGCAGACTATTTACATATTTAATCTCAGATTTCAGTGAGCAATTTAAATTTAAGAAAATTAAATTTGGATAAACCATCAACATCAAACGTTTTTATAACTTGAAAAACACAAAAAAGTGCAAAACAATAACTAGACTTCTGTGTGCTGTTTGTTATTGTGAGCAAATATTTACCTCTTTGAGGATTGTCTGTCCTGAAGCTTATTCTCAAGTTCTCTAATTTTGTCTGACAGTCTCTTTTCCATCTCCTCCTTTTTCTGCTCTAACTCTTTAAAGGCATCTGGTGATGCAACCTTAAAGGCCTCTTCCTTCTCAACTGCTTGTCTGTCCTGCTCTAGTTTTTTACAGAGCAGGTCATTCTCTGCCTGCAAATTACTGATAACAGTCCTCAACTCTTGCTCCAGTTCTTGAGAACTCCTCAACTGATTTTCCTTTTCTTCACTTAGAGCAGACACTTGCTGCTCTAATTCCTGCTTAAGTTTCTGTAACCCCTCAGCGTGGGTCCTGACAGAATCCTGGGCTTGCTGCTGCAGGGAGGAGAGCTCGCTGCGCAACGAGATAGTCTCCTCCTCGTGTCTGTCAACCAGCTCTGAGATGCAGTGGTCCTTCTCAATCCTCATGAGAGTCCTCAGCTCTGCAAGGTCCACTTCATACTCCTCGTTTTTTACCTGAAGCTGTTTTTTGATATCTGTCAGCTCTTCGCGGAGGACTTTAGTCTCAGCCTCTACCTGGGACTTTACAGCCTCAGTCTGCTGCATCTTGGCCTCCTCAAATAAGAGCCTCACCTCTTCTGTCTCTGACTCTTTGAGGGCTAACTCCACCTCTAGTTTGCAGCGAAGTTCTGCAAGCTCAGTAATACGAGCCTCTATGTCCTTGATTTGGTTGTCCTTCTCTCTAAGAGCAGCGGTATGCTGATCAGCTGCCTGGCTTAACTTGGCCCTACTTTCAGCAGCCAGATGTTCCAGAGACTCCTGGTTATCCTTGGTAAGGGTCTCCAGGTCTGCCTGGTGTTCCTGCTTCAGTCTGTCTTCCAGATCCTTCAAGTGTGACTGCTCAACAACCTCCAACTCCTGCCGGATCTTCTGCTGGCCACGTTCAATCTCAAAGTGCAGATTCTCAAGCTGGCTGGTCAAAGAGTCTCTTGAAGCTGAGAGAGTCTCGAGCTCTTCGGCTTGATTGCTGATCTTCTGCTCCAGGTCTTTGATCCTCTCTGTCTGGCTGTTCTCAGTCTCAAGCCATCGCTCTTTCTCACTCTCGAGCTGAGTAAGTTCTTTCTCTTTGCGCTCCATGAGTCCCTCCAGCTCCAGCATGGCGCGCTGCACGTCTCTGACAATATTCTGGTTTACTTGGTTTTCCTCTGTTAGTGTGTGGACCTGTTTCTCAAGCTCTTGCCGAAGGGAGAGAAGCTCACTTTGATGCTGCTCCTTTAACTCCAGTTCATGGGTCTGGCAGATGTTGTCCACAATGTTGTGCACTTCTGTGGTCAAACTCCTCAGGACAAAGCCAAAGTCATGTTGTTCTTTTAATACCAGACCTCGTAAGTGATACAGGTCATCCTTTACACTTCTTAAGTTGGAATGGGACTCCTCTGCAGCAGATCGGTATTTGTCGATAACTTGTCTGAGAACAATGATCCTTGAGTTCTCCCTCTCTAGTATTGTGGTATCATGCATACGCTTGTTGTCAATAGCATTGATGACAGAAGAATACAGCGACTCCACCATCATTTCAGGACTAGTAGGGTCACTGATAGGGTTCGGAGAGGTCAAGTTCTCTTCAATCACAAACTCATTGACAGCAGACATGAAGTCTGATTCCGGGCTCTCTGCTAGAGAATCCAGGTCAAGGGAGCCCTGCTGCAGGACTGGATCCATGTTCGGATGGGCAATGGTTTCAAAGTCAAATGTTTGTGCATCAATGCTGTCTGGAGATAGGTCCTCTAAGGGAGCTGGGACGGGAACATGTAGGGGCTGGCAGCTGGGCCCTTGAAGGTTAAGTGAAGCGGGGGTTTTGGAGGACATCGATGCGGTGGTCCCAGGTATGCTTTCTGTGGACTGTGGGGTCAACGGAGTTGATCTCTGGGCGCTCTGACTATAGGATACCTTGAAAGACAGAGGACACGAAGACCAGGTGAGAGCGTATACAAATAGGTGATTTGAGTTCAATCATGAAATTAGAAAGAATAGAAAATCATACTAAGAACAATTTTGTATGTGTACAAAGGGCTATTATCAATCAAAAACATTTAATGGCTTAAAATGTATGATTTGAAGCCAACATTACAACTAAGTTTAAAAGTTATCAGCCTGAATTTCCACTAACTTTAATGGCCACTGTATCCATTTCAACATAATTGAGACTTCAAACATTTCTCTATCTTCCACGTTTTACTGGTATCCATAAACTACCAAACTGCAATAAAACAGCAAAGGCATCACTGTATTTCTGTGCAGTATAAGTTCTACAGAGAAAGCAGACAGACAGAGAGGAGGAGTAAGCTGACATGTGACTTGACAAAGTTAGTTAAAGTTTTATTTGCATTTGGTTTCAATGCATTGTGTGAAGGCATCATTACCCTTTGTTCACTTAGCAGGTCGGTTATAGTTTGAGACATCTCATCCACACTCTGTGCAGCTTGGACAAGCTGTTGAAGCTTCGCTACATGGTGATTCAAGGGCTCGAAGTCACACATTGTAGGAACCCTATAAAAAATACCAGGAATTAAATCAAGGACAGAATGTGGTTTTCTTTTAGTACAAGCAGTCTAGGGCAGAGGTTGCAACACAGTGCTATTAGGACATACTAGCCTGTTTTAACGTTAACTTTATAACATGTCAAAAACAAACAAACAAAAAAGCAGCCTGTATATCTCCCATACATTTCCCTGCATGGACATGAATCCCGGCCCCTCCTCAACCAACATACTCTGTATGATTTTACAAGCTATGATGTCACACACAGGGTGTGGAAAATTGGCTTAACTGAGAAGTGCCTGATGAAGTTGGTAGTTCCTAAAGATCCACAGAAAATGCAATCTACTAGTTGATGAAGATTTAGTGTGAAGAAATGCAGAAATCAGCAAAGTTATGATCAGAGACCTGTCTAATGAAGCAAGATATTTGCATTTGCTGGATAACTATCCTGTGTAAAATTCATTATTGGATTACTTGAGTTGAGGCTGATTTATGGTAGGTTGCTTGACACTTCTGAAAGTGTCGCTCAACAGAAACGATGTGTTTGACAGAAAAAAGTGTCGCTCAACACTTTCATGTCACGCACCTGGAGGATTTTGTTATGTTGTGAACACCGTCATTTTGTCACGCAATGTGATTGGGTAGTTTTACCAACGTCACTATGGAGATTGTAGTTTTCACTGAACTTCCTTATTGATATTTTGGTCTGTAACTTTAGATAACTTGTAACGTCCTTGTTTTATTAGTCCCATCAGGATGATATGATGTAACTAAACAAGCCGACTGGAGGATAGCATCTGGTTACCATGGAGACAACTAAAACTTTTCGTCAAAGCATTATTGAAAACACTGCGCAATTCTTTAATTTCTTTTGAGCGACACTTATCAAAAGTGTTGAGTGACCTACCATAAATTAGCCTTAAGTCTCATTATCCTCCGAGATTCAGGAAAATAAAACTTCCAAATTTATCAGTTTTTGTTGGCCATATCCTAGGACACTTCTGGTTAGACGGAAAAGTATATCAATAGCCACAGCTGGTGACTTACATGAGGAAAGGCTGCACCTCTAAAGGACAACAAGATTTCAAGTACTGCAGGTCCTCAAGTGAGATGTCTGGAAGTTCATCATCAAACCTTCTGGGCTTCCGTGTCTATGAACAACAATGAACAGAGCAAAAGAAAATAGACCCTGTAAAATACTGTAGAAATATGATACATGATTTCAACAACTCAAAATGGTCTTAAATTCAAACTTACACAAAATGATGTTGGAGGCCACGAATCGAGTCCTCTGAACAAACGATTTCTGAGGAATGACTTCCCTGAAAAAGGAAAAGTTAACAGATCTCAGAGCTCTGATCTTGGTCGGAATTGATTTGTGATTTCAAAGGGAGCGCTACGTTGTACAGTAACAGCTCAAATGTCATCAGATGAGAGTTTTCAAAAGACACCTACTGAAGAGTTTCCCAAAGGTTTCCCTTTTGAACTTCTCCGCCTCGTACAGCTGTTTGCCATCTTTCACAAGTGCATAGGCCCACTGAAAAGGGTAAAAATGAAGATTTTACAACATCAAAATAATTCATGTCTTTGATGGAAGATGGAAATGTAGTTATATCTATGTCCATGACTGTACAATCAATGGCTTATTGTCCCCGTTAATCCTGATTCAAATAAATCAGGCTCTTCAGAGGAAATATGTTAAAGATGCAGTTTAAAAATAGAAAGGGAAAGCAAAGAAATGCAACAGGAGCAGCTTCCTGTTGCATCAAATATGGGCACAGAACAAAATCAGCTGTATAAAAGAGATGACAAATATGAGCAAAATTAATGCATTATTAGTTTCCAATGATTTCCCATGTTTACAGTGCATTTAGGCATCGTGATACAAAGGGAAAAGAGACAGCCATTGTCAGGTGAAGCTAAATACACTCACCGGCCACTTCATTAAGTACACCTGTGCAATTTCATGCAATCTAACACAACAGCTCTGCCATAAATTCTACATTTACAAAGCTTATACATTTTCAGTTTTAGTTGACATTGTCAGAAAGGTGATAATTCTACTTTATGTATATTATTGAGGTTGTAGTGGGTGGTGGTAGTGTACTGGGGTGCACTATATTCAATGGTGTTCCTAATATTTTGTCCACTCCATTAACATACATGAGGGAATATATATATATATATATTTATTTTATTTTATTTTTTTTGGCGTTATGCAAGAGGAGCAGCAGCATATGGCACAGCTCCAAAACTACACTGTGGTAGACTCCTAGTCCTTCACGAGCCTGCAAAATAGGATGTGCCACATCAAATGCCATCTAGACAAGGTTTAATTCTACAGATAGATAAGATACAGAAACACAACGCCAGTTAATCTATGCCTCTTATCATATTATAATTTTCAACAGTTTCAGGAGTGTTAGATAAATTGCAAGGTAAAAAGAGCAAGCAAGTATTCCCTCAAATATCAAAACAAAACAAACATTTGGTAATGAACCTAATTGTCAAGCACCAGTGAACAACATAATTCTCTCTTTAGCACAGTGGCAAAGTCAGACAACAACAGCCCAATTACAGCTAAATATGTAAATTATGTGTTCAGCGCTAAAAACACGCCCAAAAGCCACATATTCAGTGAGGCAAGAGACCCTGCCTGTTTGTATCAGGATGTCTGAATACATAATTAGTGTCCAATAATAACATTTAGCACTGACCTCTCTGTAGTGGCGCATGAACATTTTTCTCCTGACGACCTCCACCACCGCCAAGCAGTACATCTGGGGCACGGTACTGAGGGCATCCACCACCCTCACTCTTTCAATTAGCTCTGTCAGAAGTCTGAGTAGAGCCTGAAGCTTCTCTCCATCCTGGTCTGCATGAAGCATCACATAGCAGCACCATCTAATGCAAAAATCATAAAGTTAGCAACATGTTTCTCTTGACTTTGGCATTTTTAAAATCAGCCTATATTCCATAAAACAGGCCAAAATTACAATATACAGATAGCAGTGAGTTATGGAACAAGTAGGACAGGCATTAAACATTAGGGAAGATTATGGGTTTTACTTGAGTCGGACTTGAAGGTTGTTTGCAAGTTCTTGTTTGGCAGTGGTGCACTTCTTTTTGATGTCTAGCAGCTTCCTGTGGTTGTTCAGCATGATCATCAGCTGGTTGGTGTGACTCAGACACAAGTCAGGCAGAACAGATGTATCCTTCAGGTTTTCAGCCCGCTTCTGATTGGCCAAAAATCCCTGTAAGAGATACACGTAAGCACAAATCTTGAAAACTAGTAGAAAATGTAGAAATTAAATTAAAAAGCGTTTTTTCTTTTCCTTTACGTACCTGAGCAAGTTCTTTTTGTTCATTCACCAACTTCTTACAGCTCGCAATCATTTGGTCTAGAGCATACAACCTGTCCTCGAGCCCTTTGATGGCTTTCATGTTTTGATTATCTAGCTTGGCAATTGTGTCACGACAATCTGCCAGGAAGGGTTGAATGATCCGTGGGTCAAGCTGAAAGACAACATTTCCATTCAGACTTCCATGATTTCCTCCATTACAATTTACGACTTCATATTTAGAACTCTATTTTAAAAAGGCCTATTCACAAAACGGTGACTCACCCGAGTGATGGAATCAAAGCATTTCCTCACAACTGATTCCACATCATTGGGTCTATCTTGCACATTGATCCAGTCTAATAGTGTGACATTGAAGAAGGACGGGTTGGCGAGCTCGGGAGTGTCATCATCTAGTAGGGCAGCTCTCAGTCCACCACTGTCAGTCATTTCATTTGTTTCCTGGTCACCAGTTGGCTCACAGGTGGCTGTCCCCGAAGCAGAGAAGGATGTTGATAACTTGGAGGGCCTTTTTGCATCAGTAGCACAGCGCACAGAGTCAGTGGATTTCTCTTCTTCTGTCTCATCTGATTCCTTTTCTGGGGTTGAGCTGGACTTCTCCATGCTTTCTCTGTAACTATGTCTTGTCAAACATTCCAGCAGTGGTATCTTGGCCATTACAGAAACGGCTGTCCCCAACCTGTAAGAACAGGAAAAGTTGCATTCAGAAACCAAGTTCAACCTCATTTCTTCTTTTTCAAAAATATGTCATTACTTACATTTCTTTACTATTATTTCTGAGTTATTTACTTGAGCTAAGATTGTTACTTTAAATGAATGTTACATCAGCAAATGCAATATGTAGACATTACAAATAAGCATACAGCACTTTGTAACTTAAGTTCAAAACTGTTAACAAAATATCATTTTCTAGGTGGCAATACTTACTTTGTAAGTTTCAACTTAATTTCTTCCAAGTCGTGTTGATAATTTGAGTACGCGGTGTCAAATTTCACGAGCAATTTCTGATAGGACAGAGTGCAGTCATCCAGATTAGCCATAATAGCAGCCCAGCCTTGGTGTTGGAGGTGTTCATCATGAACCAAACGTTCACAGAAAGAGCAAAGTTTCTTGGCAACTTCAAACATTTCCTGGAGAGGCACAAGGTCAGGACAAATCAGGGGTATTCCATAGTTAATGGGTCATTTAGAATGATTTTATATTACACCTATATTACACTTAATAATAATGTACATCATTTAAAAATGTGTTCATTTCAAAAGGGTAATGCACAATAACAGAAAAACATTCCAAACAAATTGCAAATCCAAACAAAGCCTGACTGTCCCAATGAAAGGCAGGTTTCCAGAAAAATAAATTACCAGAGCAAGTTGTGTTCGCGAGGCAACGGTGTGAAAGACAGCTGGCATCAGTAGTGACTCCTCCACCTTGACCTGAATCTCACTCTCAATCGAGAAGGTGGTTTTGGGGATCGTTGGATCCCGGTCACACAAGATCATCTCTTTGTTGAATAGGAATATGGGGTTGGTTTCCTAAAGATCGACAGCAAGACATCAATGATCAGGGCATTACATATAGAACCTGTTTACCTTTGAGACAAAGAAAGGCGTTTTCAAACCTGTGTTGTTTAGTCTGGTTAAATCTGAGACTGGTTTGTTTCCCCTATGGTATATTTAGTTTGGGCAGATCTGAAGATAGCAATCATACTCGGGTGTGGACTAAAACAATTTGTGGTGAGAATGTGATCCAACATTGATCTGACCCAACAAAAAGGCAATTACAACTGCATTTTGTTTCGCTTGAATTTTTTCAGTGTGAAAAAAAACTGAACCAAAGGGGAAAAGCAACAAGTTTACCAACTAATCCACTGTTTTGGATCAGAGCAAGCGAAAGACAGGTTTGAAAATGCCCTGACAAATTATATACACTTACAGTGCCAGCACTGTAGCTGCAGACTCGCCTCTCCGCAGCCATACATTCCCCTCCATTGACAACAAGGACTTGATGTTGAATTGCAATCTTATATTTGGCTTGGATGGCATGTTTAAGCTCCAGTACACTGAGACAAAGAATAAAGAAAGAAGAAAATATTTAGGTAAAAACAGCCAAAATGTACTGACCAATATTTCTGAGTAATATTGATATAATGCCAGTTTCTTACGTTTGGACAGCAAGATCAGTGTCAAATGTCAATGTGCTGCCATTGTTGACCTGGAACACATACAACTTCATGTTGAATCTCCCAGAGTTCTTCGCTCTTGGCTATCTTGCTCATTTAGTCATTCAAGGCCACCCTGCAAAAAAAACACAATCAAACATGAACATGAGAAAGCTGATAAACTCAGCTTTTACATTTTATTGAGTCTTCCTTTAATGAGTTCTGGTGACAGGTGATGCCATTCACTCACAGCACAAAGCCATATAGCTAGATGATTGATAGTTATTGTGTGTGTTTTCTTGTTACAACATAGGCAATAATTATAAGGATATTTTTTTTTATCATACTCTATTCCTTAAAACTGTTTGTATCAATAGTTTTCACAGAAGGCAAACATATACCTTTCCACCTTAATTTGTAAGGCCCTTGCATTTTCTTGTCTACCGAGTAATTATCTAAGTAGCTGAGTCACCAGTCGTTGGTTACTGCCTATTGTCAAGTTTCTGACATACAAGAGGTCACCTAATACATTTGTCTACTGTGAGTGGAGTACAGTAAGACAAAGTCAATCTTTCTTAGCGGCCTCACAAAGACAGTTCACATTAGTTTCGTTTTAAAGGGGAAAAGCTGCACTAATGAGACACCAAATTCAACGGTATTATATAATAGAGTTAGTGCTAACTAACCACCAACAGCTGACTGTTGTTTACGTTACATTTTAAACACCTTAACAGCAAAGTTGCTGTCACAGACTGTGTCACTATTAGTTAGCTACGTTAATTGCCATTAATAACGGCTTGGACGTCTGCGGGCCTGCAATCATTCAGGGTTACGCGAGTTCAAGTGTGTTGTTTTTAGAGCTGGAAACATGTAACCGGTCCTATTAACCTCGAGGCCTCCGGTTAGTCATAGTTTCGGTGCCAAAGAAGAGGCTACCAGCAACTGCTAGTCAATAATAACCCGCTGACGGTGCTAACTGGCTATTAGCTAACACAGCTGTCAGGCTAGCGCTATATAGCTGTTTCTAACGTCGATTAATTTGACAAACATAGTAAGATTAGCCAACTTATCTAACAACACCTGTTTAGACGTATATTGGTATAAGGGTGATGTTCCACACTGGATTAATTAAATAAATGATTTCGTTGGTCTTACCTCACTTTGCTCGCATCTCCCTGCTCTTGGTCTCCACCTCGCCTGGGCGAGTTGGCTAGCTAACAAGCTAGCAACAAAGCTAGCTAGCTAACCTGTTTTAGCTTGGCATACATAGAGCTAGCTTAGCAAGCCATTTAGCCACTGTTAGCTGTACTAAACTACACTAGAATAACTGGCAGCCATGTTTAGTTGTACATATTAACCATACAGCTATAAAATAAATTTGTAATTTGGCAACCCCCACTCGGGATGGTGTAACAAACGGAGTGAACCACCAGTTGTTTATCTCAGGTAGCTAACTCCGCTAACACCCTCTCAGTGCTCGGTCTGTTTTGTTGTTGTCATCTGCTGGTGGGCGGTTCAAAACGATCCGCTCAGCAGCGATCCAACTAAAGGCCAGTGTACCACATTGTTTTTGTAAGCTTATCTTAACTTCTACATTTGATAACTTTGAAAGTTCAGTGTCCTACCTTTTATGCTGAATTTATCAGCTTAGTTGTATGCTTATCCGTCACACTTATAAATAGTTAACTCTGTCACTGTGCAATAACTCTTTAAAACTATAATACCCACGGCACCTACAAATTATATTTATTTTATTCTAAAACACAAAATGTGCAATACATTTAATTCATTATTGTATATTTGAACAGGCTGTGCATACTGTACATAACCACCTACTATATGTGTGTAAAGCAACATGTCACTTTTTTACCATTCAATATTTATCTCTTTGCATTATTTGTATCCTGTTAACAGTTTACAGAAAAGATTTTGCCTGCTTATAGACATTCCTTGTACATCATTCTGGAGATTGATGTGTTGTTATTCTGTGTAATCACACTGAATCATTAAACTGGAGGTAAATTCCTTGTATGCGTAAACATACTTGGCCAATAAACATGATTCTGATTCTGATTATTCATTAGTCATTTTTTTGTATATTTTCAATGAGCTACATCAAATATTTAATATGCAAGTTATAGTAACTTAGCTAAATTGTCTTGTCCCATCATGTGAGTCTAATTTCATAATAATTTTTATATATTATCTTAGCTGTCATAAATTAATTATTGAGATTTTACTACTCTATTCATTAATTCTAATTGTATTTTAAAATGTATTCATGTATTTAAATCAATTGTTATTTGTTTATTCAATTATTCTCTTGGCACATCAAAATAACATTCAGCATGAAATCAACCCCTTTATCAGTCAAACATTAAGAGATAATCTCTGCTTGAATCATTTTGATTATTTTTTTAATATTTAAAATTTTACTTTTTAATTAATATATTTAGTTTATTATTTGTTTTTATTTATCACACTACTTTTAGGATCAGTTAAGTAAAATAAAAATGTGCACCTTTTGATTAAGTTCAAAAAGTTAGAATCTCATAATAGTGTCGAATTTTCCATCAGTATGTTCGTTCGTCACTGTATTTTTCAAGGTGTATTCTGGGAAAATAACAGGAAAAAAACGCTGTCGAGTGTTTTGCTGCAACATGAGAAGGGGTGTGGTTAATGTAAGGCTGCAGTGTGTGGACGATTCTCCTCTGCTGCAGAGAGGAGGTAGTTTGGGGATTGGAGTTTTCATATATAGAGAACTTTTCATGTACATATTTCATATTTGTACACATTCTTATGTGGATATCATTTGCAAGCTAAGATATAAAAGCTGAAGAAATGCAAATCTGCTCTATGCAAAAAAAAAAAAGTACAAAGTTACATTAAAAGATTGTCATTTTTTTCTCAAACAACAATCAATACCTTTATATCCTTTAGTGTTCATTTTTTTAGTATGTCTTGATTTGAATCAATGGACATGAGTTGCTGTCATTCTTCCAATTTTACTTAGTGTATGGTTCTGGGACATGGTCTAGATTTTGATCTCAAATATCATCTCTGTACATTATGTATTAACATTGATAAATGCTTAGTACCGTCATAACTGTCAATGCGATTTCTGATGCACAATATGACAAACTTTTACTAAAATGTGTGGGAGTTTGTGTATTACAAATTGTAAAAGCAACATCAACAGTAATTAAATTGTATTTCTACTAATGGTAAGATATACTGAAAACTTTCCATAGGCACGTCTGTAGATTACCCAGGGCCATTGTCTCTGTTTCTGTTCTGTGTATTGATTATTTTAATATAATTTAGCTAAGCTGATCTTTTAATGAAGGAGGTTAAGTTTTATAAAGCTGAACTTCCCCTAGAGGTCACTGTATCACCATAATTTATTTCACCCAAAGACATCAGTGGAAACAAATGGGTGTTTCCTTTTTTCTCCTCTGCAGCTCTTGCACCATCATATATCACTTAAGTCAAAAGTGTTGTGACAAAAAGATCTGATCCTGATCCTGATTGTTGATCTTGAAGAAGGCCTGAGGGCCGCAACATCATCAAAATAAAAGAGAAATACATATGGAGTCAGAGTGTGTGACACTTTTTCCTGTTTTTGAATCTGCTTCCAGTGATCAGCACCCTACTACAACCTTTGGTGTGCGTTACTTTTCCACTGTATGTGACAAAAAGATTTGAATTTTTTTATTACAGTGCCTAACAGTTCAGTTACACTCACCATGCAAGGGGCCACTGTACAGGAGGTCACTGTAGTCCTTAAAATGTCCACAGATATGATGTAATCTTGACACAACGCAACATTTTAAATAAAAAGGCAGTTCTTTGACCAGAAGTTCAAGGTTCAAATCCTTACATTTGTTGGTATATACTATTCTATGAACCTCCTGTGGGCTCTTGTTAGTGCAGATGAAGAGAGAATTTCCATATGGGAATGATTTAAACTAATTTCAGTGACTTTCACATGCAGGTCCAGTATTCAAACATATCTTGTGTGGCCAAGCATTTTTCAAACCCACAGAACTTAATTTTAAATTCTGGTTAAGATTCCAAGATTTCCAAAGAATGCAGTTTTTATGCAGAGTTGCAACAAGCAGATTTGAATATTCTGTAATCTGTATGTGATTGAGTGTTGTAGCATGAAAAAAATAGTTTTGTAAGTATGTTGCTATAAGGATAAATTAAACAGCTTTGTTATATGTATCATAAAAAAATCATGTTGCTGTTCTAGTTGACATTGTGGATGTATGTGATATGCTATTGTGTGTAGCTTTGTATTGTGTATTATGTGTCCTGTGTGTTTTTTGCTGTTTGTTATTGTGCTGTTATATGTTTTAATTGTGACCTGCCTAAGGGACTGCAGATGAAAATTAGCTATAAACTAACTGGCACAGTACATCAAATGGTAACATTTATGTTTAAATACATAGATAAATAAATAAATAAAGTACATTCTGTGATACAATGCAATGTTTGTGTGTGTCATTTTAGTCTCCTCATTTAATAATAAACTCAATACTTCTGTTATCGTGTCCCATCATCTCCTAAAGTTCTTGCAGCTCATCTGTGATATTTTAGCAATTGACTTAGAACTCTGTATAGGTTCAAAAAACATCAATATGTGACAATTCTGAGACTTGGAGGCACTAATGGGCACTGTGCCTGTTTTCTACTCATTATCCATGCACTATTACAAAATAATTGTATCTTTAAGATCAAATTTGACAATATTGAGCAAATCTGTTACATTTAACAACAATTAATGCAACAGCAAAATTATTCCTCTGGACACACGCACATGCAATCAGTAATATGAAATTACTTGTTTTTCTTGCAGAGTCTTATTCAGTGTGTTTGAAATCGTTTCATAATTGTAACCTTAGCGAGAAACAGAGTGAGTCACTCAGCAAAAGCAGCCAGTGAGGTCACTTACCTGATCCAGCCACAGCTCTCTGAAATCTCTCAGAAGCATGTAAGGCCAGTCAGTGCCTTTTAGAGCTGCATTGGTTACATCTTTAGACTGACTGACTGTGTCTAGATGGCACAGAAGAGTGAAGTGAATCAATACAAACTCATGCTATTAGTTCAGTTTGCTCATGAAATGATGCTGCCCTCGAGTGAGCTACTAGATCAAGTTTTTGCACTGAGAAACATATTTTTGTCCTTTATTACTAATTCCCTCTTTTCTCTCGTCAATTAATGTTTGAAAGGTTTGTAATGTTTTTTTTATGTTATTATGTATTTTTATTTTAAACTCAGTTAAATGAAATTTTCCACTGGGCTCATTCAAATATCATCAATAAACCCAATATGAGAGACCAAAGCAAATCACACAGGACTCATTCTTAGTTTTATGTCCATGGAAAACAAACCACTTCAATGTGTGTATGACCACATTTAACAGAAGATGATTGGACTAAGTAATGTGGCTCCTATATAATTTTATATAAATAAACTATCTCTTCTTTTCTGCTAAATCTGAGGTTTAAAAAATATATAAAGCTCCAGCAGACTGAAGACTGAGCATACAGTGCATTATACTTCAATAAAGGGATGACATTAAAATCAGCCTCACATAGTTCATCAGTTTGACCTACGTTATTACTTTGCCTTGTGCTTTTTCAATGGATAGTTTAATAACATACATTAAAGATTGTTTTAAGACATACAAAAGACTCTGCTTTGAATAATAATTTGTGTCTGTCTGTTCTTTTTCAATATAAAATTACCTGGTTAGAAATTCTTAAAATTACATCTCCTCCTTCTACCTCATTAAAAATCCAAAAACTATGAATATGCAAATATTTTTCATTTCAAAAGTTTAACTGCTGGACACAAGATGCTTCCAATTACTATGTTCATTCTCAGCATATGTGCACTGGAGGTTTCAAGTGTCCACATCACTCTTGTGTAAGCCGCATACTGGACTAGAATTGACATCAAAACTAGTTATGATGTCATGCACGTAGGTACACACCTTGAACTCAGATTATCTGTAAGCACAGAGAAAATTTCCACTTCAGTAGCTGAATGTGAAAACAGCCATCCTGTGTCAAACTCTGAACATACATCATTCTGCACAGTGAAGGTCAAACATTCAAGTGAAGTAACAATGAACAAAGCACATTTGCGGAGGGGGACTTAAAGCTATGAATAAAGCTCCATATGAACCTCAATGAGTTGCTGCTGACAATTACCCGCCTATTACACAGGTAAGTCAATAGGCTCTTCCTTTTTTGTCAGGTAATACTCTATATAAACAGGATGTCTCATTGAGATCAAGATCATCTATTTACATACACAATAGACACATCAAAGTTTTTAAAAAATCCCAAGTGTAGGGTTTTGAAATCTTCCACTTCCACAATTTTGAGGTTTGGCTGGAGGAATGACACATAGGGAAAGATGTAACCAGATGAAGAGGAAACTAAGGCAGCCAGGAACATCAGATGACTTCACACACTGCCATAAATGTATCACATAATGCTTTGTCTATATTTTCTGGTCAGCTGGAATGACATCGCTGCTTACCACTGAACTAAAGAGCTTCTATGCATGTGTTTTAAGTGAAGAAAAATAGCAGAATTATTAGTAAATAAAGCAATCGATGTAAAAATGGAAGTATGTGAAATCTTCCCTGCATCTGGCTGAATGTGAAAGCATGAAAGTTCTTCCTTTGATTCCATTGCTCAGCTGTGCATTATGTGCAACTATGGCTATATGATTTAATAAATAAATATGCAACTTCATTTCATTCAGTGTGCATGATGCATTGCCAGAAGGCGTTTCCACTAGATCATCTGTGGTTGATGGTTAAATATGCAATGATTTGAGACTGGCTCCATCTTGTCTCCAGCAAAGCAATGTTATCACAATTCAAGAGCAAGATATCCTTCATGTGAAATGGTTTTATTATGGGGGCCTTTGTAAAGATTCACATGAAGGTTTTGGAAACAAGAACTCACTAAGACAAGTAAAATTCAGCTTGAATATTTGGTTTTTGTCCTAATCTCTGCAACTGAAAATGAGAATCAATAATTCAAACAGGTTTCATAAATATTGCTGTCCCACTTTTCTTTCTGCGGGTGTAAATGAAACTCTTCTAGTATTCATGGCAACTTCTAGTGTCCCGGGGCAGCTCTCAGACGCTCTTGCAGATCATTTGGAGCCAGAAGCTTAAATTACTCAGCTGTGAGATGAAACACTTTAACTTGCTAAGGCCATTGTGCAGCTCTGTGAAACAGACCTACACTTATTTTTTAACTTATTTAAATAATTTAGGAGGGGAAGCGTTGAACATAATTAAATACACAATCTCCTCTTGCTTCTTCTTTCAGTTAGTATTTATTTGTATGTTTGCATAAATAAAACTGGGTGATGGCCATGATATTAAGGGACCTAATTGATTTAGTAAATTCTCTTTCCAGACATATTGTTTCTGAATATCCTTCGTATTCAGATATATAATGTGATGAGAAATCAGTATTACTTATGATGCAGAATCTATGTGCCACATTACTGTTATCACAACATGTTAGGTTAGACATTTGCCAAGAATGAAAGCCCTAAAGCAGACTCTTGTGTCATATCCCTTATGACACGAGGAGCCTGGATGAAAAGATGGGTCATAATAACAGTGCCAGCATTAACATGCGTAAATACATATTAAATGAGCCCGAGAATTGTCTGCATAATTCATATTATTGCACAGAGCTTAGAACCCTGAGTAAGGCTTGCAATCTTCAGATAATAAGAAAGTTATTGCATCAAGTTGTTTTCAGATCCGCCAAATTTAACTTTTGGCTCCCCGCTGCTTCCTATTTATGAGGAAGAGCTCACCTACAAGCAGGGCTGGCATCATTATGCAAATAAGTCATAAATGTAACATTGTTATGAAATGAACTGGAGGGTGATAAAATCCTTACAGCCAGATTAAACAATCAATGTTGCCTTAAATGTTGTTTACACTAAAATGGAGAGCAACAGGATGAGCATAGTAATGTGTTTATTGGAAGGGAAAGTTCCAAATTTGGTCAACAGATGGTGGCAGAAGGCTGAAGATAATGCACACAGAGTGTGACGTGCAATATGTCGAAGAAGTAGTTCACTGTTACGTAAACAGAAGTATGTGCGTATGTCTGCGTCTACAAATTTTAATAACTTATAAGTGTCCAGAAATGTATAATCTGCCAACTTCAAACATGCATTAACTAGGTCTCCCTTATCAGTAAGCACAATGTATGGACATAAAGGAAGTTGTTTACTTAGCAAAATATCATCCACTATGAAAATCATAAATAATGATCATGATGTTCAAAACAACAGCTTGTTCTTGGTCCTGAATTTGTAATTGCTCAGGCAAGATGCTGCTGGTACCAAAGAGTAGAAAGTTATGTGTCATAATGCAGCTGCTCAGTGATGTAAATTATCATCTCTGCTCTCACAACTGTTTTGGTTACATAATGAATTAGGTAAACACAATGAGATTAACATAGGAAAGAAAAACAGACTCCAGTACTGTCTTTTGTAGTATGTATTGTTTCTGCAAGATGTGACAAATAGTTATTTTGATCACTAAGATGGGTGTTATCTTAATTTCATACATCTATGTACAATCAAATTCATTCTTGACTTCAAGATGGCGCCGTGCTGGGTGGCAGCCTGTTGCGGCAGCTCCTGTTGTGTGTTTTGACTGGTTCATCTTTGCTGTCACAAGGACCGATACACCTGCCCAAAGCAATAACTCTCTACAATACCTCACCTCTGTCTAATAGAGACCTCTCAGCTTTATAGTTTCTGTCTCAACAAAAGTCTGCTCTGTTTTTCTCCTTCAATAACTTTGCTCATGGTGAATTTGCACATCTTCATACTCCCACTCTACCTCATTGCATCTATCTATCTATCTATCTATCTATCTATCTATCTATCTATCTATCTAGGGAACTTTATGCCAAAAAGACTAAAAATATTGCAGATATCCACTTAATATGACTCAGACTGCTAAAGCCTCATATAAGGTTCAGATAAACTTTTAAAAACATTTTTCACTAAATGACTGTGGGGACACACTGTGGATTTGGGCCTAAATCACTTACATTGAAAGCACATTTGAAGGAGATCTTTTTATTGCTAGTATGAACAGGAGGAATGATTACAGCGAGGAAAACCTCTTTCATTGTTTGTATAGGCACCTGACTGCTGTTTTACTGTGAGACAGACTGTGAACCTGTCCTTTACAGTGTGACATATGTTAATACATGATACACGTGATACAAATGACATTCATGTTTATTTGTCTCAGACGACCAACGTGTACCACACTGCTGCACCAACAGTGGAACCTTGACTGTCTGTGTCAGTCATTTGGCCTTGAACAGCTGTTGTTGTGATGTGCATTCAAACCAGCAGGTGGCTCTGTCGCTGCCTCTTCAGTGAGGAAAGGTTTACTATGATCCATACAGTATCACATCACTTCTTCTGAGATAAGACCTTTTAGATATGTAGTGATGTTTATAAAACATTCATGATGTGGGGAAACTTGGTCTAATGACCAAATCCTGTAGCCCATTTGTTCACAATAAGAAGACAGACAGATGTGTAATACCTTTTTGTGGTTTACCTTTAGTGATTTTTTGCTTATAAAGACTACTCTTTCTTTTTTCATTTACCAACACAAATGTGTGCACGTGCATGTCCAATAAAAAGGACCATAATACCTCTAGCAAAATATACCCCTTGCTTGTTTGTTGAGCTAAATGTGATTTAGAAATATGTTGTAAGATATAAAATGGAAGATAAACATGCAGTATTTTTGCATTTTTTGCATATATATATATATTGCAATCTACGCGCGTGCACGTGCGCGTGCACTCGTGTGAAAGTGTGGATGTGTGGGCCTACAACATGAGATATAGTACTTAGGGGGCTTTGATCTGACCGCGACAATAACACCTCACAATAAAATGCTACTCCCAGTGTAATTGCAGCATCTACATTTGTATCTTGCAAGCAGCCAATTTTTATATTTATTTTTTTTGCGGTTGCATAACTGTCAGGTAGGTTATTATAATGATGTGCACGTTGCGATTTTCTCCCCCCCTCCCTCCCCACTTCCCCCCACCACCCCTCCACCAAATCCAATCACACCCTCCCCCATCTCAAGTACAATTACGTGATGGGTGACGTTTCAGCATGCGGAGGAGGGCGCTGGGCAGGGACCACTTGGACCAAAGAGGACTAAACGCTATTTCATTTCAGCGCAGAAACAACGCATTCAAGGCAGTGGACCAGGGCGCCTTGCTGAAGCCTAGCCCATTGTCTCCCTACAAACAGAGCAACTAAGGAAACGGCTTTGACCACAACAGCGGTGTAGCCCATAAAGGAGTGTCCAAGTGGTAGGCATTGCGGGTTTGTAAGCCACAGAAAAAAAGGGCCCTGGACAGATCTGGCCAATAACGGAAAATGAATCACAGTCAAGTTTTAATAATATGAACAAAAGCCGCGTTTTGTTGCAATTGGCGACCAACTATTGATGCTTCTGCGCCGATCGTTTTCCAGACCATCAGTTCGCGCGGACTTCTTTTGTTCGCATCGCTTGAATCCTAAATCCTAGTCTGCATATTTGTGTTTGCCGTTGTAAAAAAAAAAAAAAGAGTTAGTCGCTCCAAAAACGCCAAGATGAATTTTCAGTCGAGCGTCCCAGTGTCCGGTATCTCGCAGCAGTCTCAGCCAGCCATGCCCACTCCAGGAACGGTCCCGGCTCCCGTTCCCGTCCCAGTGCCCCAGTCCATCCCGTCCCAGTTTGGATCCGGATCGTCTGCAAGCTCAGGGGCTGGCCAGTTCGGTTCGGGGACTGTTTCGGGGCAGGCTGCCCAACCCGGCCCAGCGGGCTCGCAATTTGTTTTGTCCAACTCAGCGGCCATCAGGGCAGAGATCCATCGGTTCGAGTCTGTCCATCCGAACATTTACGCAATCTACGACCTGATCGAGCGCATTGATGACCTGGCCCTGCAGAACCAGATCCGAGAGCATGTAATCTCCATTGAAGGTGAGTAGTGGCGGTGTGGGGGGGTCATACTGTGTTTTCACTATCGTTTGGTGCCTTTCATTCATTTAGGGCTAGGGGGAAAAGGGGGTTTATGTGTGTGTTTAGAGGGGGGTCTCCTTCTCATCCTTTTATGCAGACTGGTAACACTGTGGGCGCATAACAGTGTCAACAATCACACTTTGAGGTTGGGGGCGTAGCCGATCTCATAGTCCCTGTTCAAGTATTGAATTGCCCTCATGCACTGCAGTGTTAACAATAAAATATTCAGTTGCACTCACAACAGGCAGCTTGTGCAATTGTAATTAGCTCTCTCTAAAAAAAAATGGTTCTGCTGCTTAATGGGATTTGATAAAGAGGACAGTGTCTTCTTAGCATATCCACTGTTAGGTCTGACCTCCATCCTGATATCCTGATATATATTTTTTTTTCTTTAATTCAAACCCCTGTCAGTGATACAAGGCTGCCAAATGTGAAATAACGTGTTACATGAAACTAATGATTGCCCTGAACAATGCAGAGGCACATTCACACAGAGAGAGAGAGAGAGAGCAGGAGGGAAGAAATAATAATGTGCCACTAGAAATGGTGTGATGGACATCATTAGGTTTGTTATAAACTCACTCAGTGGGCATATTCTTATTTCATATTGTTACTACCTGTGCGAGGAAGGATGACCGTGACTGTATACCTGACCTCACGGGTATTTGGAAGGCTGCACGAGCTTCAAATTCAACTCAAGATGATGCACTGTCAGATGTGAGTGTCTTAAATGATGGTAGTGGTTTCTTATGTGTTTCTCCCTGCTACTCATCCATCCATGTATCTGATCAGTGGCCGTGTGACATAGCGGTGAGTCTACTGTACGACAGTCAGTGTACTGTCCGTCAATATCAGCTGTCATGGGTCTTCAGAAGGATTGCAGGAGCCCTCTAAATGTCAACATTTGCGCCAGTGGTTCCAATCCTAACTTAGGTAGCATTATCTACATTTGTATGCATTTCTTATGGTTAAATTGAAGGAATCTATATGCAGTTGGTTTTGAAAACATCACTCATAGCAGTCATTAAAATATACCAACATATGCAATTGTTTAGTTATGTATGTTACATTGGAAGAGTGTGTAAATTAACACTCAGCAGTGTTATTGGCTAGTAGCTGACAAAGATACAGAATGATTATTTTGTTATCATTTAACAACTACAGTTCCCATGAAGTTCTGACAGTATGCCAATAGCAAAGACTCATGGGATATGTTGTTAAATGCTGATAAAATAACCACTTAATGCATCTTTAAGGAAAATAGGGCAAATGATTGATGTAATGTTTGCTTTAACATAGATTAGAAATACAAATATCCATGGTTATCAGCAGGCCTCAGGATTGTCAGATAAGTTTTTGAGAATATTTATGTTATCAGGGAACAATCAGTATATGCAGTCAACATTGATAATGCATCAGGATGTTCGATCTTTAACTGTCAAAGACACAGCAGGGACAGATTTGGTACTTTTGGTTTTGCTTTTGATGATTTTTGAACAATCTGTTTAGATTTTTACCTGGATTTACATCCTACAACATACACTAATGGTTTTCATAAAAAAATTAAGGCTGGATCAGACTGTTATGATGGGACAGATCAGAGGAAAAATTAAAATCATCTTGATGTGAAAATAAAGCATCAACTGGTGGGCCTGTGGTGTCTCAGTTCAACCTGAGACACCGACCGTTTTTTCTTTTTTTCTCTGATGTCTTAGGATTGTTACATAATTTTCTCAATGAAGGCATGTCTTTATTTTGTATCTTGATAGGACAACACTGGAGCCTTTTATGAGTTATCTCTTAGATGTGCCTTTTTTTAAAAACTCGAAGGTTATTGCTCAGTTCATTCTCAAATCACTTTTGAACCAAATACTTTGTTTCTTCCTCTTAAAGAATTGCCAGGAAAACTCCACCTTCAGGATGTTTCCACTGTTCGATGTCATACATTTGGAAAACATTCCAGGTGTCATTTTGTGATGTTGAACTTTACTTTTATGGTAAGATCCACTCCATCAAGCTGGTGTGTCAAATTTCATATTTTAAGGATACAATGTGACTATATAAATAGATTGATATCCAGGCAACTAGTTAATGAACATTGAGCAGAGTAAGAGGTACAGTGGCAAATGTACAACATGTGGCTGCATTGCATGTATTGTCTGTTTGGGTTACTACTCTTTCTCTCAAAAATATTAGAAAGAAGCCCTTGTTTTCTTATTGCATGCTAAGGCTGGTGCTTATTATTGACGTTTGAGGCTTAATATGATATCACATTGTCTGTATATTTGGTCAGGCATCGTTGGGAATGAAAACAAATCTGTGATTGTTGCATTGTGTCCACACCTGCAGGCTTATACTAAGTGTTAAACTGGAAAATATTAAACCCCAGAGGAAAATCTGCTACTAAGCAGCAAGACAGGCTCAGAAATGTATCTATTTAGCACATTGTTAATAGGTTAAGGTGTGCTTTGCTTTTACATGTGTGGAGAATGTTGTTGAATTGATATTTCTAGATCCTGCATAATGGCATACACTGTATGTCAAAAAGGCAGATTTTGGTGTCCCTCTCACAAAAACATTAGCTTTGATGTACATTCTGGTGCTTTTTCGTGCTGTTAAATGAGATGCAGTCGCCTTAATAACTGTAACTTCGAGAGGCTTTGAAGAACTGCAACAGGAGACATTGGCCGACTTGCCTTCACCTGCACTGTGGAACTGCAGATCTGTTCCTCTTCAATCTTGCATCATTGCGGAGTCTGTTGCTAAGGAACCAGTGGCTCATGCATTTAGCTGGAAATGCTGAAGAAAGAGTGAATAGAAATGACAGCCCTTACAAAATGAATTCCCATCGTTACTAAGGTTTCCCAGTTGTTCTGTTGATTAATAAGGCATTCATATGACGATGACACACCGTGCTCATTTATGTATATGTGCGTGTGTGTGTGTGTATGTGTGTGTGTGTTATTCCTTCTGCAGTGATTGATATTCAGGACACTCTTTGGTTTCTGTGAGCCAATTCATATTACAATTCCAAATAGCATTTTAGAAGAAGTGATGGCTTGTTTTTCTCGTTTCTCTTTTTTTAAAACAACGTCGGTGAATACAGGATTACTGAAGCTCTTCAATTAAATGAGCATGTAATTCAGGATAAGCTGTAAGAATGACCCGGTCGGGAAATGTGCAAGCCAAATGGCAGTGCCAAAATATAGAGAAACACCAAGTGGTTGGCCAAGAGGATTCAATGGTAAAGTCTTGAGGCTTTTGCCGCTAATCCAAGAGTCTTGGATAAGGGACCTAAAGTTGATGACATATGACCCGGATTATTGAGAATGTTGATGCTAAAATGACTTCCTCAGGATTAGGTGGTGGGGTCGCTGGTGTGGCAAACTTGTGCTTTATCAATGGAGCTAAATTAAAAGGTACAATTGTCTGGTCAAGGATTTGGCCTAAATGTTCTCCAATGCCTTTGTTAGCAGACCTTTGTCCATAATTTCGGAATGAGTCTAGGACTAGTCTTCATCTCCATGTAGACACCTATATGTACACTTTGTAACTGTGACCAGTGATGGATAATATTCCATAGTTAATTGAAACTAGTTGGACACACTAACCAACAGATTGACTCACATTAACTTGCTGGATGCTGCTACAGCAAATCGAAGACAGAATCAACCATAATTACAAATCAATCATTGATTCACTGTATAAAAGAAGAGAAAAATCTAAAACATATATGAAAAATTTAGGTGAATGTCATTAAACAAAGAATAAATTACATAATCTGTTAAGAAGTTTGTTGAGTCTACATGGAAACATCAGTAATGAGTTGGTAGCCCTGTCTTCTTATTGACAGCCAAATCTCTTAATTCTCTTGATATTCCAGTGTTCATCATCACATCAGTTACTTGCTAGTGGCCATCTTGAAACCTCTTTGAGTAACATTGATGATGCAGCAGAAACTTGAAGTTTGTTGCAGGGGAGTGTTCAACTGCCAACCGAGAAAGGCAAATCCAGCGGAGGATTGCACCATAGCAGTGGTAAAGAGATAGCAGATTAAACTAAAACAGTATGCTCCTGAGTCACACGTTGTCATGGGGAGAATAAGGGAAATAAATAGCAGCATAAAAGCATCTGCATCACCAGAGTGTTGCAATTAAGGCACAATGTGCTATGCATGGTTGGACAAAATGTTTTCTTGCCCTTCACATGTAGACATAATTATTGGGAATTACATTCTACAGAGTTAGAGATATTCTTACTTTGTCCTTAAAGCTTGCCTAAGTGGGAAATTACAGTGTACTCGATACACAAGAGTTGAGTTCAAATAGCTAAGCTAATGAATACCAAACATCTGGCAAGACATTGGATACCATGCCCTTGCTGCATAATTAATTGTTTGGAATAGCAGATAGGTTAATTTATTCAGAGGAAAATATTATTTGTTAATGTGGGTTTTACTGACTCCAAACTGGATCAGGAGCTAGGAGAGGAGGTTGGTTTTTACATGGTAATAATGCTGTTTACACCTTGAACCTCGAGCTACAGTTGGCGAGTGGTTTGTTCAGGGAGTTGATTGGTAGGAATATACATGTGTCCAGGTTTGTAAGGAGAGTAAAATCCAGATCACTGAGATGGAGATGGAGATGGAGACAGCTGGTGAGGTGGTATCTGTAACGTGATTTCCAGTATATTTTTAGCTATTCATTTCAATGTGGAGGAGTGCTCCATTAACAAGACTATGTCGTGGGAATAGTTTGGTTCTTTTTACAAAGGAAGTTCTGATTGCTACCCTAATTTATACTCTTATCAAACTTGTATAATATTCTCTAGTTTTTAGTTCTTGTGTAGGTAGTATAAGAGATATGTGGATATACGCAGGTATATGAAGTATAAACGCATCCTTAGACTGTGTAACATGACTGGCATGTACAGCAAAGGTCAAGAATTCCCCAGATCGGTGATAGATGTTGTGGCTTAAAGGTTTGACTCTTTCCTGTGATTTTAGCCTCAAGGTGGCATTGTACTTTCTCAACAGCGGGTTATGATTTCAGGACACTGACCTGTGTGTGTTTTTGGTGATATCCTTGAGCCAAGTATTATGATGTTACATTGTTGTAATGTTATCTTCTACATTCAGCAATAACCGTTTCTCTCAAAGCTGCAAAAGCTCACGCTGACATTCATATTTCCATCTGACAGCCCAATGTCAGAGCAACGCCGGTCAAATCCACTGATACTCAGAGGGGTGCTTTGGATTTCAAGAAAGGACTAATAATTCTGCACAATGGGACGTTGTGTGCTCAAACAGCAATAGGGACGACACAGAGAGATACAAAAAGCACACAGACTGAAGCCTGAGAGCTCTCTGTTGGCATTGCGTGGCACCTAAGCAGCTTCCTGGTACACACTGTGTCTCTCTTGCAGTCAATTGCCAAGGAGAGCATGAGCAGAGTGCTCATCTGCTAATCACAAGCAGAGCATGATGATAATGCATCTTTTCCATTGCTGCTGAAGCGGGATTAATTTCCTCATGACCACTGGGATGTAAAACTCTGAAATATCTTAATTAAGACTGTTATCATTGACCACATGGGGTCATGGTGTAGCAGAAAATATGTATAATACTGCTTTTGTAGTTTAAATAATCATGGTGGGAAAATGGACAAGATTAATAATCATTCATTAAACATGAAATAACAGACTGGGGCTGCAGAGGGTTTTGAGTTTGAGGTGTGTTTGAGTGTGTGGTTCAGGGGTTGGAATTTGATTTGGTGAACTGGGCTTACAGTTGTCACTGTGGGCCATCTGTGTCAGGAGAATGCCGCTGCTACTTCTGGCAAGTGAAGTCTTCACAATGTGCTCATTATATTTCAAAACTGTATCTGTGAATATGGATTAGAAACTGTTATAGAGTTAGAATGTCAGTCAATACCACCAGCTGCGTTTCTTACACGGTATGTCAATGTAAATTGCTGTTAAACGTGGAATGTTGGTGTTTATAGAATAGCTCAGTAAGTATTTACTAGTCGTAGATCTTGTGCCTAAATAAAGCCTCACATAAATACATCTGTGAAGCATGGAATAGGCCCAACCCTGCCCTTCTTTTTTCATTTTTCTATGTAACAAATTACTTAGAGTGGACAACTGGAGATGATGGTAACTTTAGAAATAGACATTATTATATATTATATTCAGAGGCATTCATCTAAAACACCTTGAATTTCTAGCATT
This sequence comes from Thunnus thynnus, assembly GCF_963924715.1. Lineage (NCBI taxonomy): Eukaryota > Metazoa > Chordata > Actinopteri > Scombriformes > Scombridae > Thunnus > Thunnus thynnus. The sequence continues at coordinate 18,664,972 of NC_089528.1, forward strand.
TTGTGAGCAGGAAGTTCTTTTTTATGCCACAACCACAAAACTTACAATATATGTGCATGTACAGTACAAACCAATAACTTATCCTCTTCGTCCCAGCTCTGACATAAGGCCGCAATTATATGCCGCCACTGAACCCTGTCTCGTGCTTTGGCCTGTACTTCGTCCCATGAGAGACCCATCTCTTTCAGTTCCATCATCACTGTCCTTCACCAAGTGTTTTTTGGTCTGCCTCTCTTTTTCCTCCCAGTTGGGGTCCATATCAAAGCAACTTTAGGTATCCTTTCAATGGGCATTCTCAGGACATGACCGAGCCATCATAACCTGCGTTTCTTTATTTCAAGGGATGTATTCATGCTGCTTGTCTTCCTGTACAGTTCCTCATCTGAGATCTTTTTAGGCCAGTAGATATCGCAGATGTTATATAAGCGGCTACTTTGGAAAACGTCGACCTTTCTCATGTCATTTTTCGTTACTCTCCAGCACTCAGAGCCATACAGAAGGAGGGCTTTAACATTGCTGTTGTAAAGCCTGATCTTAGTTTTGAGGCTGTATTGCTTGGATTTCCAGATGTTATGAAGTTGACTAAAAGCACCTCTGGCTTTGTTAAGATGAGTCTTGATGTCTTTTGGGTGCCGTTCAAACCAATAAGGTGGTCAAATATTATGTATGACAGCAAAAATGTAATATTAAATTTACAAAAATGTCACATGTCACATATTTACAATAACCTTTAGCCAATATACTTTTTAACATGATCAATTACAGGTCTTAGTGCAAATACTCTCTACATTCTTTCCAGCACCAAGTTGCTCTGTGCCACTTGGTTTTTAATCAAATAGTGAGACTAGTCAACTGGTTGGTGAGCATTACTCTATTTATCTAGGTTTGTTGATAACCTTAAGAAACTCTCTTGCAGAAAGTTAGATGGGTAGCTTAATATCACTCTCATTTGTGTGCTAAGAGCTAAAGCCAGATTAGCCTAGCTTAACTTAAAGACTGGAAGCAGGGCTAAACATTTAGCTTGGCTCTCTGTAAAGCTGAAAAATCTGTTTACTTATCTAAATCTTACCTATCAACATGTTGTACAGTATATTGTTTGTTTAATATGTTCACAAATAGAAAGGTAGAACACTCCAAGGAAGTCACTGCTCCTGGATGTTGTTCGCCGAGGTATAGTTACAACATGCAACTCTGAGTAAAACTACAATTTGTTGTTTTTACCGTACATATTTGTTTGTTAGGTAAAAAAAATGAGGTTTTGAGATTTTGCTTTGAACTCTGGACAAAGCCAGGCTAGCCATTTCTTTCCCGTCTTTATGCTAAGCTAAGCTATCACCTCCTTGTTTTTTCTTTATACTGAGAGCAACAACATAAGTAGTATTGTCCTCTCAAATATAGGCAAGAATGTTAATAAACATATTTTTTTATTTTTATATTTTTTTATGGCCTTGTCACAAGAAACACAGAAGGTTGGGGGGGATGACGTTTACACTTCTGTAATCAACCCTGGGGTCACTATAAATGGCGTGTGTCTTATGCTGTTGGACCTCTAAAATGCTTAATTTGTCCTTTTATAAGTCTGGTGTATTTTTCTACAGTACATGTGAATATCTCTTAAAATCAAGAGAACCATACAGATTGCCTACAAAAATACACATTTCACTTTGGTTGCATCTGTGTTTTGAGAAGAGATTGATCCAGTAACTGTAGGTGTAAAGATGTCTCATGTGTCTCAGAGGTCCACAGCACCACTGTCAAGCTTTCAGTTGGGCCTGTTGATGTGATTTAACACGGATTACTCTGAACACCTGAAATGCATATGAAGCTCACATGTCAGTTGCCCAAGTGGGGATTGATAAAGTGTAAGCTTCTTTTGATTTCAAATTCAGCTGGAGACACTTTTAGATCCTCTGTAGCATCTCAACCACCTCTGTGTTGTGCATGGCAAGTATCAAGCTTCGGCCATGTTTAATCCTTGAGAGCTGTGTTGAAAAAACACTTCACATCAGGTTTACGTCACAGGTTTATTCTCGGGAGTGTAGTAGTAACAGACTTTCCTCTGACAGAGGCACTCCAGATAACAACGTTTGCACATGCCTCACTCTCAAAAGACTCCCTGTTTTGTGATCAGCCTATACAGTTTCTCCCCTCTGCAGCCTCAGAACGTTTATTACAGCCCCCATTGAAACGCACTGTGACACTGCACCCGACTCTTGACCACAGGTCAGCAGAGATGAGCTGAACTGGTGAGCTGTAAACAGAGGCTCAGCCTGGGAGGTCTGCAGGGTCAGAGTGCCACTTCTACATCAGCCCTGCTCCCCTCTCTCTGCTGCAGCACCATAGCATTGGCTTATTGAATGTGACGCTATCCTCCACAGCAGAATGTCCTCCATTGTGCCATTGAACAAAGGCTTTCTCTCTCCCATTGATGGACAGCTAATTTTTTTCTTGTGTTCTGAATGTTGATGGGTAGGGGTGAGCTGGTCAGGTTTTTTTTTTTTTTAAGGAATACTATATATACTCTAGACAACGTATACTCATTCTAATCTCTTACGAGCAGAAAGTGGAGGGGTTTTTTTTCTCTTTCATATTGTGACAATGTTAATGGGTAGCGTGAAGTAGTTCTGATTTAATGTTTTATTAAAGGGAAGAGCCATTGAATTTCTAAGCACGGTTCATTTTGAATGGCTTTCACTAAAGGATGAGAGAATAAGAGCGGTAAATGTTTGTCGCAGCCATGCATGAATCCGTGGTTGTTCAGCATTAAGCAGCCTCATTAGATTTAGATGAAAGAAAGATTGAAAAGAAAGACTTTCTGGGGACATATGGTGACGTAATATGATTGATATTTTTTCTGCTGCAAATATATTGGGAAGTTAAAGGATGTGACTCTTCCAATTAAATTTTAAAGTTATGTGATATGAACTAGGATATGGTGATGAAACGGCATGCTGTATTAAAGGGGGAACTCCACCGATTTTACACATGAAAGTCTGTCTGGGTAGCACTGCTACATATATGAAAAAAGTTGTATGAAGCCTTTTGTAGTTTCAGAGGGAGTTGCGCAAAGAGAGATCGGCAGCGTCGGTTGGAGCTGAAGACTACAAGTTTGAAAATGAAAACAATTTCGGGATGTAGAATTAGAAAGAAGTGAAGTTACCAGAGTTCTCTAGCCCGCTACTTGCCTCTGCTTGAGGCTAGTGGCTTGAGGCTACATTAGCTGTTACTAGCATAACACATGAGAATCTCGGACGGAAGTGTGGGCGGTTGAGTTGCATTGTGGGTAATGTAGGCAGCAGGTTTTGACAAGTATAAAGACTGCATGGAATTAAAAAGATAGTATTTCTGATTCTGCTACATCGATTTTGATATTTTTTTTAACTGTCCATCCTGAGTTTGATAGTGTGTGTGTAATGAGTGCAATGTTAAATCCGTGGAGTACTCTTTTAATGTACAATTAATACCCTTTAAATTACCATAGTACACATCATCTTTTCATTCCGTATAAGTAGAGCTGAAATGATTTGTTAATTAATCTTGTAGTTGACTTACAGAGAAGTAATTGACAAATATTTTGATAATTGATCAGTTTAAGTAATTTTTTAAGCCAAAATACCAAACATTCCCTTTTCCCATCTCAATTGTGAGACTTTGCTTATTTCCTTTGTCTTAAATTATAATAAACTGAATATCTTTGGATTTGGAGTGTTGGTCGTGCTTAAAAGGCAATTTGATGACGTTTCCTTTGGCTTGAGGAAATAGTAATTTTTTCTGTTTTTTAACATTCTATTGACCTTTTTAAAAGGTTAATCCAGAAAATAATTAGATTTTTAGATAAGCAGATCACTTATTAATGAAAATGATAATCAGTCGCATCCCTACATCTAAGGTTGTATTGTCTTGTGATATTTCTAATTCCCTTTTTAACATCTTGTTTTGTTTTAAAGCTGAGACAGTCAATTCAATTTTCCTTTCTTCAATGTGTGCATCGCCCATATCCAATGGTGGAAGTGCTCATGTTTCCTGCCAGTGGGGTAGGGCTGGAAGCAGATGGCTCCTGACAGAGGAAGGGGTTTGGAAAGCAGTGAGTGAGCAACAGATGGAAAGGCGCATATGCCTCCAAGTCCCCTCAGCCTGCCAGCAGTCCCGTGACTAACTGTGGGAAGATTCTGGCCTCATCCAGGTTGGGGATGGATAGAGGATCATGGTGAAGAATGAAGTGTCCTTAGAATAGAAATGGTTATCTGAGACCATTTTGTCTCTGGAAATTTAACTGGGGAAATTCAGATCTCATTTAATTGGGGATGAATGGAGAATCATGGCAAAGAATCAACCTGGACCGCAGAAGCATTTTTATGTAGCACCATTTAAGAAGTGCTGATCTGTTCAGCAGTGATCTTGTTCTTTTTGGAAAAAATGCCCTGTTGTCCGTTCTCTTTGAAGACAAATATCATACTTTCTGGCCCTCAGGGAGCACATTTTTCTTCACTGTAGAGGAAAATACTGGACAAAAGAAGTGTTGCCTATGTAAGGCCACAATGCTGTAGAGTATCACAGCATACGCTATGTTAGTTATAGCTTTGAGGTTAGAAGTCAGTTACTCCTGACTTTGGAGTGCTTTGTAATTGAGAACACACAGACTATTTAAAGGATGCATGGCTGTGGAAATTCAATGTAATTCCCTTAATAGCGCAGGGACATGTCAGTTTTTCTGCGTCAGACAGTCTTCAAGGATATGCCTTGAGTTTGTTTATTTCCATAAGCTTGAAAATGGCTGGTCGAGTTATTCATGTAAGTCACTGCTCTGTTGTTTGAATGGATTCTGTTGAGCAAAGGGTTGAGGGGTTTTGTTGTTCCTAATCTGGCAGTGTTACTACTACCACAGCCTGACTGAGTGTAAAACCCCACATAAAGGTCTCACCTTCTTAAACTTGTCAAATAAACTTGTTTTAGTGATGATAAAATCAGTTCTACAACTCTTTTCTTCTTGCTTTAGCCACCCCCAAGGGTGGAATCATGTGGTGCATTTGTAGTAGTTAAGGCTAGATATGTATGCAGCAGTATGACATTTGCTCTCACACTTGGCTGTAAATAGAATATCCTTACTGTACGAATAATGTTATTTCTTTTCAGTTTATTTTTCATTGAACTGAAAATAGTTTAAGCATTGTCAGCACTGCTTTTCTGCGGTTAGCCATCTTGTCAGTACAGCTTGTTAAACATGTGCCAGCTGAGTGTTATCACTCAGGTCCGACATTCCTTTAGTAGATGTCACTGTTTTGATGGTGTTTCGACATGTCCTCTGGCCTTGTGTACACTGCCTTCAAAGGGCTCAACTCAGGCAATGTGCCAGGTGCTTGTTTGTCAGTTTATTTTTTAAGCTGATTGTGGGGAAATAGATGTCTTAGTGATTCAAAATGCTTGATTGCACAGTTGGTTTCAATAAAGTATAAATTTGAATCTGCACTGTAGCATCTGTTACTCAGCTTAAGTCTTGATCAAACTGTGATATTTTGGTCACTTGTTTTGCGAATCATAACAAAACTCTGAGGAGGGTTTGTTGTGGAGAGATGTTTTATTCTCTGGGAATCACTAGAGAGGAAGTGTAATGTGACCCCCATTACTGTTTATACCCCCGTTTCCTGCTTTCCATGACTGGAATAACCTAAAGTTGTTCCACTGCTGAATCCCCCTGGCCATGACCCAGGACTAATGTCATGTGGTGGGGTATGTGAACTGCATGTACTACAACCCCTCTAGGAATACAATCACAGTCCCATTTTGGATGCAACAACTGAGGAGTTTTCAGAATGGCCTCTATTAGCACAGCTCCAAGCTGTAAAGATTTACTTCCTGTGGCACTGTGTGGCTGAATGTTGTCCACTCTTTTCATGTCTGAATTTGTATTTCCCCTCTGTGATTTTTTTTTTTCAACCATAGCTTTAACATTAAGGTTTGAATGGACCCTATTGTTAGTGGTACAGAGACCAGATGCTGCCCATAACAGATAACCGCATGATTAATGAGATTCCACTTTAAAACTGTGGAACATTTAAAGTATGAAAACATTTTTCTCTACTTTGCAAGCAAATAATGGCTTGTGGTGAGCAAAAATAATAACGTTAGTGCATTATACCCATGTGGTTTAAGGGTGTAAGTTTATGATTGCATGCTAAGCCTTCATTTTCTAACTGTTATAGAGGCGAAATAGTCTCTCTGTTTGTATGTTACTCGAGTGTGAGAGAGAGCTTAATGACTTCAGTGCTGCAGTATTTTGTATACATATGCATAAATCATGAAAAGGACTGTTAGGAGAGTTGCCCTTTGTTAAAAAAGTAGAGCCTCTGGCAGAAAGACAGCACATTTATCTCAGTGTTCAGCCAGAATTACAGCAGGACCGCAAAATGCCAGGACACAAGAGGCCAACACCAAACATCAGAAAGCAAATGTGAATAAAATCTGAAGAAGTCATTCACAAGAGTCATATTCTTAATAGCCTGCCACTTAGGAGCGATGTTACTATGGAGATTTGGAAGAAAAAAGGTTACCAGAATGCGACGAGCACTATTTTGTCCTTTTTTTTAAAAAATGCAGCGTTTCTGAGATTCGAGACAGTGCTGTAAACTGAATGACTGTATCGTCCTCTGTGTGAACGGACACTCTGCAGTGCCCATTTGATATAAACCGTTGAGAGTCTTGCTCAGGGCTGTGTCAGTGCAGCTTCTCCATGGCACCGGTTTGGATGATGAGATTTTCCTCATTGAGGAGTCTGGCATGAAAAGTGCACTGTTCAGCAGCCTGACACTGCTCTCCGAAGATGAGCTCTCTCTCGATTTTGTGTTCGCGCACTGGAACGAACTACTGGCCTCAAATAAAATACTGTACAGTTAAAAAGCAAGAATTATGACACTTGTGTTGCCACATAGTACATCTCAGGGCCCGCTGTGCTCTTGGACCCATTCTGTTGTGAAATTGGACCAACTGGTGTCTAGAGATACTGCACCCTGCTGCTGTTTTAAGGCATAGTGAGCAATTTGTATCCATTTTGCAAGACATTTACAAGACATTTATTTCCTCAGCATATTGTTTTCTTAGTAGCACTGTGCTGTAGACTTGCAGGGCCCTGTGCTATTTGTCCAGTTCTTGCACAAAAACTATGTTTAAAGCAAGAGATAACTCACATTACTCATGTTTGTTTAAGGCCTTTGTGAGGATATTCACACGACTAAATGGTGACTTTTCACATATTTGGCTTCAAGTGATTGTCAGCTTAAAAAAAAAGGTATCTTTTGTTGTGTCAGAATCTAGCATGAAATCTGGCTTTGGCCTAAAAAAAATTGGCTGCTAATGTAGGCCCAAGCTAATTCAAAGCTACATTTTGTCTGTTTACACTATAAAACAAATCTTCCTGTGGCCTCTTCATGCCAACAGGGCTTTTAGTAAATAGGACCCTACCTTTAGTGTGCTGGCGAGTGAGAGCTTGGGCATGATTAGTGGTCCACTTTGAAAACAAATCCTTTGGCCACACTTACCCTCATTGGATTGTCAGATGTCACGTTGGGAAAAGGCCATCTGACTGAAATCTCAGTTTACGCTGTCAGGAGAGACATAGGTCGTTTAGCATCAGCCCCTTGTGTCAGCAGCCCTGAGGACCTGTCCTCATGTCTGAAATGAGTCTTTCAGTTGGGGAGATGGGGAAGTGAATTGTTATACTTTCGCAGTGTAAGAGCACTGGTGATGCATCTCAGTCGGTGGCTGAGTACAGTGCAAATCTGCCAGTGGATGGGTAGGCAGTGGCATGTGTTATATAACACAAGTAGGTGGCTGGAGTAGCTCTGTGTGAGTGTGTGTGTGTGTGTGTATGTGTGTGTGTGGTACTCTTTGGATGTGTTATTTTCCTCACACGCAAGCCTCTGCCCCTGAGGGGGGGGGTGGGGGGTTGTGGATGCTGAAAGTATTGGAGTGGTTTCATGTGGTGACGGAGGGTCAGGAATTGGGGTTGTGGGGGCAAGTCTGCCGTCTAGGAAGCCTCTTAACACTACTTGTCTGGCAGAATCAATCTATAGCATTTTTTCCTCTCAGGGTCTCTATAGCCTCAGTACAGATAATTGCCCCTGTATTGCACTCACTGCTGGCTCAGATCCCTTTGTTTGCAGCTGGTTCAGGGCTGGACATCTTTATTTCTGGCAAAGAAGGGATCAGATCTCATCAGATAGAGTGCCCTGAGGGTGGGTCGGCCTGAGGTTGTCTGAGCCTGAACTACTGGTTAGAGTGGATAATTCAGCACGCTATTATTCTCTAAAACATCTAGTGGTTTGTTTGCAGCAGTGCACTTTGTGCAATCACACATGAGGAAAGTTTTAACCTTTCAGTCACCCCTAAACATTCATTCATTTACTTTCTATATCCATTTAGTCATGTGTAGTGTTACAGGGGGATGGAACACATCCTAGCATGCACTGGGTGAAAGGTAGGGAAAGCAGCTTGTAATAAACAGTCTCACACTGACTGACTTATGCATATACAGCTGCAGTTTAAACAACTACTTAATTGATTGATTAATCAGTCAACAGAAAATTACTCAGCAACAATTTTGATAATTAGTTGTGTTAAGCAAAAATGCCAAACATTAACATTTCAGCTTCTCTGATACGAGTTTTTGCTGTTTCTTTTTCATATATATGATTAAACTGAATATCAAGTTGTTGAGGACTGCTGGTCAGATAAAACAAGGAAATTAAAGATTCTATCTTTTGCTCTGGGATGTTACAATGGGCATCATTCACCTATCTGACGTTTTATAGACAAAACGATCAATCAATCAATTGCATCACCTCATTTGTTTTTACTTTTAGTTCAATGGTGTGTTGCTTTAATTTCCTGGTATGTGTTTTTGTTGGACACAGTGTCTCGAAAATGCATCCACACGACTGCTGGAAGAAGTGAGCAAGCTATTATATGATGCACTGTGTGAGATAGCTGGTATGCTGATGACTCATTGAAAATTCTTCTGGTTGCATATGACCTTGCTGAGCAATGCAACACCTCAGCCTGCGCCGACTTAAGAACAGGGACAGCAACTGTGCAAACTAAGCCAAACATGGAGTGGTTTTGGATACCTATGAGTTATGGACATACAGTGGAACCAAGAAGAACCTTTGCACACATTCATTTTCCCTTGAAATGGAAGCAGTTTAGTTTGTTTGGATGTTTCTACGGAGGAGCCTTACTTGAACATCCTGGATAGTTTTGTCCTCTTGTGTCCATCTGGAGAAAATAACACCCACTCTAACCAACATTTTTGCTGGATCCCTTGCTTATTAAGGCTTTTATGAAGGAGATTTCAAATGCTTTGTACTCAGAATGTTATAAAATGATAAAAACCTTTTTATATGTTTCCTAATATCAATATTCTGCAAATACATGCAGTAGAGAAGCATAGGTTCCTTTCTACTTTGGAAGCTGAGCTGGTTCAACTGTTTAAATAAAGGTTGCACTGGCTGTAATATTTAGTCTGTCAGACCTGGATGGCTCTGGATAGACAGACAATTACTCTAAATACAGGGCAGTGACATAATGTCTGTTCTGAGTGGCATTTTTTCTGTCAGGCCTTTTTCTGTCAGGTCAAACAGAGGCAGAAGAGAAGAGGGGCTAGGATACATGGAATAGATGGAGAATCAGTTAACTCAATTAAGCATCTGGGCGTCAGCAGATTTTGTGGACTGGAGATCGAACAGCACAACCAGAGATGATCTAAATTCAATAAAGAACATCTCTGATGTGATTATTTTGATGTGATGTCACTGAACAGTAATGTTGTTTGATATCAGGTTTTGTCAAAAACATTAAGCTGACATAAAAGTGTTGAATTTTTAGGCAATGCTGCTATTCAAAATTGACCGTTTACCACATAACTCCTATGTTGTCGGCAATGAAAAGGTTCTTGAAATACAATCTATCACTAAGCTTCGATGTCTGACATCTTACTTATTTTTGACATATTACAAAAATGTGAAAATACCAACCATAGCGTCTTGTCCTGGATATGTCTTTGTGATGATTTCATGAATTATTCATGTAATATTTTGACATACATTATTCACCTCCTTTATTGAGTTAGCTGTGACAGATTGCAGTGTCATAAGTATGTATCAACAGACTGTCAACAAAGGAAACATCAATTGCCAACCGAAAACATGGATTATTACTCAAATGAAACAAAACTTATCAGGTGGATGGTCTAGAATTTACTGTGAAAGGTGACAAATTAAGGATTATTTTGGCTAGAATAAGAAGAATGGAAGATAATAAAAATGCCAAGAAAGCAGATATTTGATGACAGCAGCCCTTAAGAAGTAACTGTCTACATTTGGCAGAATATCAGCTCTGTCCACAGATTTTAAAAATAATATTCTGATATCACTTGTTTATACTAATTATACTAATTCATGGAGCCATAACGTTTGCATGTGGTCACAGATCCTTGGAGTAATGTGGTCGGATGGCATATGTCAGTAAATAGCCTCAGGGGTCGTGTATTTGCTGTATTAGGATATACATATAGGCAGATAGATATAATTGATTCATAATGGAAGACACTGTCTTATTGAGTAACCCACTGCTGAACTGATTTATTTTCAATTTAACATTTATTGAACTAATTGATTTTCTTTTCTTTCCTCTCCCTCTTACCCTCGCTGCTGTTGGCCCATCTTGATGAATTCCCTACGTGATACAACTCTGCAGGTAAGCCTTGCAAACATAGACCATTACGAACACACACTCAACAGCATATTGTTAGATATCAGGATGTACAGTCACAGCATAATGTTCGTTACATGACACACCAGTGCAGTGTTAGCTAGCCTGGGCTGACTAGAGTTTCACCTTCGTTCTGCTCTGTGGATCCTCAAGCAGACAAGGCCTTGACTTACTGCCCTCTCACCGTCAGTACCTCTAACAGCCAGCTGTTATATTGTAGTAGCACCTGTATATCAGTAAGGCTTTGCTTTGTGGTCATGGCTATCTGTGTGTGACAACAGGAACCCTGAGGGTCTCAGGACTCAATAAAGACTGTTTAAGAAGTACCAAATTTTTGCTTTTCATGAGCTCAAGAGCTTTCCTTTCTGAATTCTGACCTTCTTTTTTTCAATGTGCAGGTAGTCCATCCATCTACCCATAAGCCTCCTAATATATTAATATTTTGACTTGGCTGATTTGACTTTCAAATCTGTTTAAGAATCAAGTGCAAATAAGCGGGGCGTGCTACTAAAGCTGCTGTTGTGGGTGCACAGCTGCCTCTTTTTGGTTTCTCTGCTGAATAGATTTTCAGCGTTATTATTTCTGACATATGCTCTGTGAAGGGGTCAGGAGCGTACAGCCCAAGGCTGGGTATAAGCAGGGCAGTACTGATGAAAGGTCTTAAGAACAGGAGGGTTTCTGGATCTTGCAGATTCTTCTGGAGCATGGGGATTGCTCATCGTCATAACCCCCAGAGAGGATCCCAGATGGGGATGCCATCCTCTCAGCTGGCCTACTTCCCTGTCATTTGTAATGCATAGGAATTTGTCCAATCCGCCTGCTCCTCTTCTCTTGCTAAGCCAGCCATGTAATTATTGTGTATATTTTGGCCTTGCTGCAGTGGAAGACACTCTTCTCATGCAGAATTTCCATACGGTTAGGACGCTCGTGCTGTGCTGTACTGTGGGCAGCTGTGGTCAGAGCCTGGCATGGCACGAGTGACAGGAATGGCACAGTAGAAGGTGTTGCTGACGTGATGATGTTATCTGGCGGATGAAAGTTAGAAGAGGAACGCGGCAGTGGAACAAAACTCCAAACCACAGAGGCTGCTTGAACACAAGAGCCACAAAATACTGAGCACCGTGAGCCTTTGAAAAACATCAATTTCTCTCCAGTCACCTGCATGACAACAGATGTTAAGCCAATGGGTTTTCTCGATAGCACAGCTTTGTTGATAGCAGAGACTGTCAAAAGCAAGACCTCAATATTGCAGGTCAGCTCTGGTATCTGCTGCTGTTGAAATGATCACAGGTTGGCATGCTATACTGAGGCAGTGGAAATGGGGCAGTGTTCAGTAGTAGTCACTTCACATTTGAAAAGGGAACCCACTGTGTATCAGGAACTGACTGTAAGCTCATGATTTGAGCTTGCATGTGAGTAATTCAGTCATCTGTCACCTGATAACTGTAAACTCACCAGTACAAAGTACTTTTGTATCTGTTTGATATAAGTAATATAAAATATACTTTGATTTTTTTTAAAAATGTATTTTTATGGTAAAGATATTTTGATTATATCCTTTGATTTAATGGATGAGTTTTGATTCCGAATAGGAAAAGTTTGGAACAAATTTTGGTTTTATTGCATCAATTTATTCTAACAACAGTTTTTTTTATGTGCAGTTTCTTATTTTGATTTATGAACATGAATGATTTAATTTACTGATAAAATGTCATTCATTACAACTCTGTTCACTGTTTATCATTCAACATTTATACTGGTCTGAGTATTTCATGTGACGTATCAGTCAAATACAACGCCTATGACTGTTCAGCTTTCATTTTATGGACTGATAAAGCTCCCCAGGGTCGCGCTGCAGTTGGTGGTAAGGGTCTGTGGTTTTTGGAGCTGTTTGAAGCTCTGTTTGGCACCTGATGTGGACTTTCTGTTTACTTCCCTTCCCTCATTACTTGCTTTCTACATATTGACACTGACAATGTGGACAATGTGGCAGTAGGTGGCCACATAAACAACATCTAATGTGTGGAATAAAAAAAACTTTTTACTGTGTCATGACTGACGAATTGGACAGTGCACATATTATGTGATACTGGTGCATAGCTGAAAATTTTTGTGGAATGACCAAACAACAAGCTAGTATTTATGAATACTGGTCTTTATTGAATCAAGTTTGTTTTAATCAGATCTTTCATGTCTTTGTCAAAACAAATCACAATGAGAGAGAAGATTTTACAATCCGATTATACTTAACATTTGATTTTATGATTTCATTTTTCTGAATTCTGTGAGAAGAACTCCTGCACACTGTCTCACTTACTGCTGGTCTGCCGGACCTTCATCAGGCAATTGGGCAGCACCACAACACTTCCAGACTTTTCTTATGAGTGCAACCCATTGTCTTCTTCAATTTTTTTTGTTCTGTGAGCTTTGGTTAATCCAAAGCCCTGGAAAACGTATGTAGCATTAGTAACTTTGCCCTTAGTTTTTAGATTAGGTTGCTATTTCCCCACCTACCCAACCTCCCATTCTTCAGTCCAAACATACACAGAGGAACCCACACTTTAAGCTAACACTTGCTGTGTTAGCAAGTATGTTTTTATGTATGTTTTGATTTCCACCGACTCCTGAGAAAGAATATCAGTGCTTTTAGTTTCCTGGATGCTTGACTAGCTGGTGGTTAACTTGCAGTTTGCTGCTGGGAAAGTTATGTGCAGTTGGTTTATCAGAGCCTTTTGCTGGAAACAGCTGCTCGCTGGGGCTGTTTTGAGTGACTGACAATGACCTCACAGTAAATGTGCAGTACAGTTAATGTAAAACCAAAACACTAAAGCTAAAAGCTGGAAGGGCTAAAAAAGCTGCATACAGCCATAAAAAATGGTTGCTAATACCATTTCAAAGCCACAGCTTTTACCTGTTGGGTGAGAAACTGTGCTGCAAGAAACAGCTGCTCAAAAAGTATTTTTTTTCTATGTAGCCTATATGCTAACGTGCTGATGTGTAGTGGGTACAGTTTTGACCAAATTTACCACCCTGGTTTAGCATGTTAGGATGCTGACATTTTCTAATTAGATAGATTAGTTTGGGCACCCTAAGAGTCCCGAAGCCTCAGATTCTTCTTATAAGGTCTCAGATGTTAATCAGCTCATTAGGCCTGAGGCTTGCCAATGACTGTCATTAGGAAATGTCAGCTGGTGCCAATTTCAAATCTTTACAAATACTCTTGACTCTTCAAACCTTGTGCGAACACTCAGCAACCATGGGTTCCTCTAAGCAGCTGTGTTATAAGACTCTGAAAATGAAAGTTATTGATGCCTACAATGCAGAGGAAGGCTACAGGAAGATAACAAAGCATTACTTAGTCATCTTGCAGTTTACACATTGTGAAATGTAATTAAGAAATGGCAGTTCAGAGGAACTGTGGCGGTCAAGATTACTCTCGGAAATCACTAATCGTATGCTGGTCAGAAAGCCAAATCGAACCCCCCATTTGCCTGCAAAAAACCAGTAGTAAGATTTAGCAGACTCAGGAGTGGTGGTGTATCGTTCCACTGTGCAATGATGCTTGCACACCCAAGACCTCCATGGAAGAGTCAGTAGAAGAAAACCTTACCTGCATCCTCATCTTAAAATCTGACGTCAGAAGTATGCAAGCCTGATGCGTTTTGGAAGCAAGTGCTGTGGACTGATGAAGTTAAAATAAACTCTTTGGCCACAATCAGCAAAGGTATGTTTGGAGAAAAAAAAGGAGCGGTATTTCGTGAAAAGAACACCTTGCCAACTGTTAAGCATGGGGGTGGATCCATCATGCTTTGGAGTTGTGTTGCAGCCTGTGGCACAGGAAAAATTGCATAAGTGGAGGGAAGAATGGATTCCACTAAATATCAGCAAATTCTAGAAACAAACATCACATCATCTGTAAAAAAAAAAAAAAAAAAAAGTTGAAGCTGAAAAGAAGATGGCTTCTACAACAGGGTAATGATCCTAAACATACCTCGAAATCTATCATGGACTACCTCAAGAGACGTGAACTGAAGGTTTTGGAATGGCCCTCACATACTCCCTTTCCACCAACTGGAGCCTGGTGATGGTGCTGGGCTGGTGCTGGTGTTGATTCAATTCGCAGTTGGTTCAGTTGCGCAGTTGGTTCAGTTGGTGTTATTTGGATAAACTGACCAAATATTGGGAATCTACATGGTTACTTTCTCATGACATATTAACAGCTTTTAGCCTGGCTCAAAGTCTCGCAATGTATTTTGGTTTTGGTTGGTCACGGTGATCCCACCCCTAGTCCCTGACATAAGCAGTTCTTTATTCTAGGCCAGCAAAGTGTTGGTGCCACTCTGGAACCATTTTTCCTGGCCGAGAACTGGTTCTTTGGCTTTGAAACACAAAGAACTGGTTCAAGATTAGGCACCGTCTCCAAGCTGGCCTGCCAACTGCCCGGGTCGAAAAGGGGTAACAGTCCTCTGACTTAAACACAATTGAAAATCTGTAGGTAGATCTTAAAAAGTGGTGGACCAAAGTGGAAGAACAACTGACCATCCAACCGACACACTGCTAGTGTGGCTAGAAACTTTTTTTCTTAACTTTTTTAGTTTGTATTAGACACGCCCTCAGCATTTATTAATCATTTGTAGCTGCATGACTGACTGTGTCTCAAGTCCTTGTGAGGCTACACAGGAACACGAACTGCCTCAGAAACTTATGGAAGCTTTGATTCACTTCTTTTATCATCTTTTTTTCCACCAAATTGGCAAATTTAAGCACCACTGATTGATTTGTTTTTAATGAATTTCTTGTCCGTACACTCACAGTATTTTTTTTTATGAAAGGGAGCCTACAGTGTAATAATGATTTGGCTGCCCTTGACTGTTAAAAACCATGACAAAATTTAGTGGTGCTACCTCAAAAACAAAAATTTACAAGTATAGGGGTGGGTGATATGGCCCTAAATAATATCATGATATTTCAGGGTATTTCTGTGCTAATGTTATTCTTGACAATATGAAAAAATACTCTTTGTGGGATTTTTGGCTCTCCTCGTACTCAACCGGGTGCTTCTGCTTGAGGTGGTGAAATGAGTTTGTTGTTGGTTGTTAAAATCTTCTCACACTCCACATATTATTATGGTTTGTTGTACATCTGATCTTTTGTAACCAAACCACTTCCCCTTTTTGGAACTAAGTCCTCCACCATGGAGCCTATAGCAGTGTTACTTTTGCTTTCAGCCGTGCTTGTTGTTGCTGTGGGTAATGGTATGACGTCAATATGTCAACATGTCGAAATATTGCCATTATGATGATATGATTTTTTTATTATATTAAAAATTATACCAATATTATTGTGAACGAAATGATATAGCACACCCCTATGCCAGTACCATGACCATGGATCATTGTCAGTATGTACATACATTTGATTCGTCATTCACTGTCTTCCCAGGTTGCTTTGCTATTTTGATTCCAGCTTCGGGAGAAACTTGTTTATATTCACAGCTCCACACTGCACTGCCTATAATCACGTGCCACATATGATTCTGTTTTAGCTCTTGAAGCAGTATTTGTGAAAATTGCCTAATTGACTTAAATACACACCATAATACTATGCTGTGTCAGATCAAAAGAGAAAATGACAAAGTATGCTTTTAGGTGATTTTTGGATGCCTTTTGTAAGATCAGATACTGTATGTGTTGTAATTGGCATGAAGACCTGATGCTTGACAGCAGCATCTGGTGATGGGAGGCTTTTGTGATCCAGGTGGCTAAAGTCTTTCTTTGCTTTCCAGTCCTGTTTCTGTAATGGCTGTAAAATCAAGAGATGTGACAAAGAAGCATGGGCGCAGGCGGCCCAGGACTCATTCATTACCACCCTGTGGAGTGGCTCGTGGCTTCTCCAGTTGAATTGAGTTACATAAGATTTGGAAGCTCATACTTTAAGAGAAGAGTCATAAATCAACCTGCACAGTCACAACAATGCAGCAACTTGTGTCTGAGTTGTTCAGAGTGCTTCTCATCTCTTCCTCTTCTTTGTCCTCCACTTCAATCTCTTTTTACATGCCCTTTATGTAATCTGGTGGAGATAGAGTTGACTATGAGGGAGATGATGGTAACATTTTTATAAGACTAGCAGTTTTGGTGATTCATAGCGGTTCTGTCTGCAGAGCTCTGCAGAGTATGCATATGGATAATGATAGCAATTTGGCAAAAAATTAGTAAAGTCATGTCACCACTTCCCTTCACATTTCTTCACTGCAATGCGTTTTGAGCCCATAATTTGTAGGCACACAATCTTCTTTGCAAGACTTGCCACTTTTCCTTGTCTCATCAACTTTTCCGAACAAAGGGGGAAGTCTCCGATTCGTTATTTCCCACTGTTTTCAAGCATTCTTTCAGCATCACATAGCAGGGTTTTGGCGGGAGCATCTCTTGAAAGTCTTCCAAAACTTGGAGAAAATAGAAGCTGACGCAACTCTTTCCACGCTAGTTGAATTTAGCATTTTTGGCCAGGTGATTCGCTCTGCCAGTCTTGGAGTGTGAAATTTGCTGTGACGAGCTCTCTCGCTCCCTCTCACTCTCTCTCTCTTACGCTCTCTTAATCTTTTTGCCGTCTCTTGTTTATTCTGCTACTCAGTCTGCATCACATTTTCTCTTTCTCCCTATCTTTTTCTCTCTCACACACACATTTTACACACATTTACTCAGGCCCTAAATTATTATTTTTTTTGTTGTTATTAATTATTAGTTTCTACTTCTGTTTCACTATAATTATCTACAATGAGGCTTAAGTCAAAAATGTTTTCTACTTTTATGTTGCAGAGAGGGAAATGTTTTTGTAAAGAAATGATTTATATACTATTAGACAGAACTGTTGCTCTAATAGACTTTTACTTTAATTACAATTGTACAAGTTTCATGTCAGCTTTTAAATTTCTCATTTATTGAACAAAACATTGGCTGTGTAGAAATAAACAAGTTGTGATGTGTCCTGTGCATTATATTACAGTACTGTGTTTTTTCCATTTTGTTCTGTAGGAGTTAGGGTTTAGGGTTTGATGACTTTAAGTGGCCTCTTTTAGTGTTTGTATTGTGTAGACATTACAACCCTATGATAGCATCAGGTCATGTTCACTAATAAACAGCTTAACACCTCGCCGAAGTGCAAAGACAGGGAAGCATCCGGTCTCCGTGGCCTTGCCTGGCATGTGATGGGAGGAGGAGAATGGGACTCAGCCACCGGATGTGTAGTCAGGAACCAGTCATCACTCTCTTCCTAATCTCCCTGTTCACCCCCCTGTTCACCACCATCTGGAGAGGATGCCAAAGACTGGCCTGGTGGCAGAATTAGACTTGCGGGCTCGGAGCGTTGCCAGGCTTGAGAGGAAAATCCTGGAGGGAAAAGGCCTTTTTGCAGTTCACGCTTGTCTATCCTGCGTCCCTGCTCTGTGGAGTTGGACATCCGCCGGCAGTGCTGACGTAGGCTGCCCTGCCTCTCAACAAGACAACATCTAGCTCATCTGGCATCCAAAACATGCCCATAAGAACAAATCCCCTGATCAGGGATTAGTTACAGGCTGCAGTGAAGCATCAGTTCAGGGCGTATTGCAATCAAGCTGCACCCCAGATCAATGCACTTATCCTGTAATCTTTTTCTTTTATGTTCTTTGCTGTGCAGGTTTTGTTCAGCTGTATAAAAAGGCTCTTCTTTCCCCCTTTCCCTTCTTAGTGATAACCACCTAATTTAAAGCAGTTAAGGTCAAATTTGAGGTAGAGGTGCCCGGTCTCCTCCTAAGCTCTATTCCTCTGGAGAGCACTGAACTGCAGAGTGCTGTATTTCTCTTAAGTAATGAGAATGCTAGCTACCTAATACCTGGCTGCAAAAATAATGAGCCCAAAGATGCACTGAGCCTGTGTGCATGTGTTCATACTCTGCACTATACTTTGTATTGCCTGACATGTGCACACTCTTTATTAATAATGCTATTCCTGCTGCGGATAATGGAGAGTGCATCAGATACTGTCAGCTTTGACCCTCTTGTCATTTGATTCAATACAGTTTGGCTAATTGGTGATGTGAGGAGAGATGGAGAGTGAAGTAATCCCCTCTCCATGGTTACCCAGGTTTTACACTTATAGCAAGCTACAATAAGGAACATTTTGTCTCTGACAGTGTGGTTGGTAAGCCAGATGGAATTCAGGCCGCATGGAGAAATAATTTTTGTTCACTCAGTGGACTGCTAGTGCCAAAACATCTGATTATCTCCTTTCCGCATCTCTTTGCCTTCATAACTACCAGTCGAACTAGCTACAATAAACCGGTGGCCGCTGCTCTGCTTTCACCTTTCATATCCTGTCAGCTCAGTGGTCTGCAGGGAGAGGAGATGAGGACAGGAAGTTATAATAGGACATTTGGGGGCGGGAGGTGGGGGGGGAGCCAATGTTTGTATGTGTTCACAAACGAGCGGCCTTGAATATGAGCCATGAGTCTCATCCCATGAGAGGGGCTCATCCTCGGTGATGAACTGCTTCTGATGGATTCTCCCCCTCAGTAATATGGGTCACGGACATAAGGAATCTCCAGACAGTAACACAGATCAGTCAAGTCCAACATGATTCTCAGACTGGTATATTTTTGCTGTAACAGGCCTGCGCAATCTTTGCACCGTCTACCGTCACACCATTTTAACATCTTAAGTCACAGCTCAGGTTTAGGATGGAACATTGTTGGTGTTACATAACACAGCGGCACTTTGTTTTCTTTTTTCCGCTGCTTAATTATGAAAGCTGTGTTTCATAAAAACAGCTTTCATAATTATGCCGCAATATTCCGGATCTGAATTTGAATCTTGTCTAGACAGCGTAGTAGGAGTTTATTTTGAAGGTAGGGCTCCGTGTGTTGGAGTTGGTTTATTCCTCCATAAAAATCAATGTTGCTCTGTCCTGAGGGATAAACAGTACCTTACTCCTCCGAATTGGCTCCTCAAGTAAAAGTTATTTCATTAAAATTAATTTGCCAGGAAAATTGCTGATAAACATGTTTCCATTACATAAAGAACATAAACATAACCTATCGGAGTACAGATTCAGAGTGCACATACTTCCTCTTGGCTCTATTCAGCCATGCGGCTAGGGCTATAGTAATCAAGGCCTGGCATGCCGCCTTGGATTTGTACAATATGTGCGCACATTGTTCGGTCATGTTGTGGTTTGTAAGAAAAACAGCATGGAGCAATATGGTTTGTCCTCCCATAATGTATTGTTGGTCTCTGACTGTGAAAGCAAGGTTTTCTCTTCTACCTCCCTCCCACTCTCTCTCTCTCTCCCTCTCTCTTTCCTTTCTCTCGCACTCCGCGAGGGTGAACGTGGGCGGCTGTACAGAGCATGACAGCAGTGCTCTGTTGAATTTAGACTAGAAATGTGGAATAAAGAAATACAACACCCATGGAAACACTAAGGTAGTCATGATAAAGGTGCTTGTTTGTCTTTAAGGCCGCGGAATTGTTGAGCTTTTAGTTTTGTTGCACCACCATTTTGTGGTGGGTGTGTTTGTTTGTGTTGTAGAAAAGGACAATTGCGTGCTTTTTTTTAAAGAAATTGCAAGTGAAAGTCTTGCATTGGCGCTGATTTGTGTATACCAATCTTAAGTTTGGTCTTTCAGAAATGATTTTTTTTTTTATAATGGCTTTTCACTCTCATGCTGTATATTTTGTGTGTGTTCATGCCAGGGGATGTTTGCATCCCATAAAGCCTTTGTTTCTATGTTCGCCTTTATGTAAGCATCCTTTTCCTTCCATCATCTGCACTCCTGCTGTGATTTGTGCAGCGAGGGGCTCGGCAGCAGTGACACTGATGAGCACAGCATCAGCCTCCAGCCGTGTGCGTGTGTGTATTTGTGGCTGTGTGTTTGTGGCTGTGTGTGCATGCGCTTCATAGTGAGTTTGCCTGTGCGAGTTACGCCTCCCTTGACAGAGCGCTGGCATTGATGAATGCAATAGCAGCTGGGCTGAACTGAATGTTACTTGTGATTCTGTCTCTTTCTTTCTGTTTTTTTTTTTTCCATCTCTATGACACAAAACCAAACAGTAGACATTTTTTCCAATTTCTTAACCCGTGTTATTTTCTGATAGAAAGAGGAAATGGCGTTGGTTAGTTAGATGGCTGTGCAGCAGTCACACTGGTCGTGGAGCTGAAGTGGCTTGCTGGGTGATGGGTGACAATGCAAAAATCACTGTAGAGTGGTTTAATATTTGAATGGTCCCTGGAAATAATTCAAAAAAATGAGTTGTGGGTACATTATTTTAATTAAATGTTTAGAATTGGTGGGTCTGCAGGACATTTCTTATCAAATTCAAGCAATTTGTTACTTTGAATAACGCTAGGTTCATTGACAACTGTGTAGGTTTATGAAAAAGTGTTGCAATCTACTACAGACACTTGATTTTAGTGTATTTATTACTGTTACTTAACAGGTAAGTTGCACAACGAGACAGTCTCCTCAAAAAAATCCTGCACTTGTTACATAATTGGAATGATCCCATTTACTGATATCATGCTTACTTAGTTGTTTTTGTTTGATAATTGTTTTTGATCTTGACTTTGCACACAGACACATTTAGATGTCGCTTTGGTAGAAACGGCACACAGTAATTGGAATCCTCAATCAGAGCTATTTGAAGATGATCTCAATCATTTTTTCAGCGCTCATGGCCTACTTTGTGAAGATAGAAGATTGTGTCAGTTTTATAAGTTTTATGTCATCTGTAAGACTGATAAAAAGAAGTCTGAGTGTGTCTGTTCCTCCAGTTTTATCTGGAAACTGTAGAGTTAAAATTTGAGCATGAGGTCTGCTCACAGAAAGAGACAGGCAGATGTGGAAATAAATTCATGAATGAATGGATGAATGAAAAACAAACTGTTGTGCAAGTAAAAATGTAAAATGGAATTTGTCTTGACAATTAAACAGGCGCGAGGGCTTTGAGGTTGCCTAGGCAACTGGTTGCCTGTGCAATGGATGGGCAAGTGGGCGTGGAGTCAACAGGGGTTTGTGGGCCGGTGAGAGCGGAGGCAGGCGATTGGCACAAAGCACATGCACACGGGGGCTAACGCTGATGATCTGACAGCGGTGTTGACCCTCCTCCATCTGCTGGGAAATGAGGAGGATCACCACAACGTGACATGTTGGGAGTGCACACACCCCTGCCTTTGTGCCAGGCTGCCGCTGGAAGCCAACAGCAGTTTGTGAAAACATCACAATGAGGGAACACCTGGTGGTGAAGGATTTGTCTTTTCTTCAGCCGATGTTGATTTTTAGATTACTGTGTTTAAGGTCATGTTGCTTGCTTGTTTGTCATTTTCTCAATTAATCAATTTATTGGCCAATAAACATCCACATTTTCTATAGCCCAAAAACCAGCAGTGAAAAACCTAAAGGTATTCAGTTTACTGTATGTAATGACAATAAAAAGTAAAAAATAACTGAATTTTGGGCTCTTGCTTGACAAAGCAAGTCATTTGAGGATGTCACCGGGCTGTAGGGCGTATGATTGGTTTTCGTTTTTCACTATTTTTCTGACATTGATTGACCAAAAGACTAACTGATCAATTGAAAATACTCTGCATTATTTAAATTATTATTTAGATTATTTAAAAATGAAAATACCTTTGATATCTTCTACAAAATAATGTTTCCATGCTTTAAAGGTTAAACTGTTTCAGCATGCGGTGGCATTTACACGTTAACAAAACATCACAGTTCGTTTTGAAGTCACTCTGTGGTACACTCACACACACCAATAGCTGATAAGTGCTCTCAATACTATGAAATCTACTGTACAGAAAAAATGCAGCCTCCCATTTAAGGTCAAGGATTTTATGGTTTACATTAGTATGTTCTCTAACCACAGTGAACATCTCACTGACCACACTGCTGTCTGTCTGTGTAAATGACAACCCTTAACTATACAAGCCAGGTAGCAGGTAGACATAGAAACAACAGTTCCACAGGTACGTTTATTACGTTTGTTTTGCAGCAATCAGCATTGCACCCCTGTAGCATTTGATCTTATGTGTAAATACGTTGGGCGTATGGGGAATGTCGGCGGCTGTTTCCCCTGAATCATATAGCAACCCAGTTCATTTGCACTGAGTAGCATCTCGTTAATGGCTAATTATTCACATAAATTTGCAGCATCTCTGCCGCATTTCCCCTTCAGCGAGTCACCTCAGCCATTTTGTTCTTACTTTGAGCGAGAGGCCGATCAACAGTGAGAGATTCCACTGAGGATGCGGAGTGCGTGGGCCACTACCCCACTGATGAGCTTCTTATGTAATATCCGTCTTCCAACCTCTCAGTGCACGCCGGTGGTGGATTGTCCACAGTGAGCACAAGCTGGCAGACTGTGCTTTTGTGTGGATATATTTTATATATACTGGTAGTTGAAATATCTGCATATAAAACTTAAACAGTAAAATGTCTTAGATATATTTTCCATCTTTTGACAGGCTTTTAGAGAAAATGAGCAAGCAGCATCTTGGGATGGTAACACTGAATGGTTGGCTTGGAAACATGCATGCAAAACAAAAATGCTGTATTATCTGTCAGAGTTCATCTTTAGGATGTTTTTTTTTTGTTACATTTCAGTGCAAGCAGCAAAAGAAGCATGTAACTGCAAATATTTTTATGTTTGTCAGCCTAAATGTGTTTTTCATTTTCATACAGCAACAGTGACCCCCTGTGGTGATGCTCTGCCATTGCGTACACAAAAGGAATAGTTTTCTTTTTGACCTCTGATGAAACTTTGTTTATACATTTCAACTGACTGAGGGACAAAGTAGGTAGAGAGACTACAACAGAGCCAGTGCAACAAATGGTATTACGCCGGATGCAGAAATAGAGGGTGTTTTTTTTTTGTGCCCGTCTCTACGCAGTACGTGGGCAGAGCTTATGTTGGGATTTAGATGAATCTCCTCCGTTTATTGTGTCAAGGCAGTTCTCAGTTGTTGGCTAAAGTCAGATTAGCCATTTGTTTACTCTCTGCAGTTGTCCCTTCTCCAGGGGCTGTGCGCTGATGCTATTATGTTTTGGTTATTATCTGTGAATCTGGCAGTCTCTCTGGAGTATCTGCGAAAGGCCAATGTGTCAGAGTAATTTGGTGATACCGGTATTTCTTGTTTATTTTAAGACTTTTAATTGAGGATGTCCTTTCTTTACAAGGAGGATCCTGAGATTTCCTCTGTGATAAAGAAGTCCTAAAGGAGGGGTTCACAATTTTTCAAGTCTGTCCTAAAACAATAGTCAGGTGCCCAAATGAACACTGACACATGTTTTTCTTGCTATAATCATTCCTCCTGTTCATACGGGCTATAATAGATCACCTCATAATGTGCCGTCAATGTAAGTGATGGGGGACAAAATCCACACTCCTTCTCCTATGCAAAAATGTGTTTAAAAATTTATTTGAAGCTAATATGAGGCCTCAGCCATCCAAATTAGTCAAATCAAGTAGATATCTTTCAATGTTGCTGTCTTCTTAGTGCCAAATGACCTCTTTTTGTTACAGTCCTTCCACTGCAGCTGAATAGGAAAACACTGTCGAAACGCAAAAAGAGAAATTTTTACTAAAAAGACTGTGAATGTGGAAGATATTCACTGTGTTTGACTAACACAGACTGCTGAAAAAGTCAGTGTTTGGGGAGCAAAAGATAAAAGCTAGTGTAGCAAAATCAATGTTGATATGGACACCTGACTATTGTTCCAAGAGATACTTGAAAAACTGTGAACCCGTCCTTTAAATTTAAATGGCTCTGATATGACTTTGCCTCTAGCTGCATGTTTGATGACACAGATAGATGCTCATTGAGACACTATGAGAGGATGCTCAGTGAACAAATCGATTTAAAAGAACAGCCGGTGGAATCAAATCTAAACATTCACATTGCACCTCTGGTGGTTTTTACATGAACCAGCTTTGAAATATGTGATGATTTCCTCTGTTAATAAGCTATAAAACAAGTAGGAATTTCTGACTTCATAATGCTGACATGCTTAAAGGCGCCTGGTGGCATTACTCGTGAGTGAGTAAGCTTCGCCTTATGAATACCTTGATATATGGACTCATGTTTCTGTAGGCCTTAGATCTATTGCAGCATGAGTCATTGTTGGACCATTGGGATATACAGAGACACCAACAGTATTACAGAGGGCCGAGCAGCTATTAACATGTGAAGAGGATAATTAGCAATCCTTCTCCCACATATTTTTTATTATTAGAATAGAAATTAGAATAGTCAAGAGAGTTTATTCAGGGTCAGTGCCCCACAGTTTCCCAGCTGTAGCTGTATGCATCCTTGGTGGTGTTTGTTTCATACCAAATGTGCATGTGTCATGACTTTTGGAGTGTGTGCAGTGTGCTTTCAAAGTCTACTTAGCGCTGAGAAAGTCAAAGCCAGCTCAAATCAGACTGAATCCCGAGAGCAGCTGCTTATCTGTCAAGTATTTCCCAAGCAAACGTGTGTTTACCTCCTTACACGGTTTACACAGGGAAGTTAATTTGCCATTTGAGCAGCAGGAAATTACCATCAAGATTGACGCTGTATACAATCGCTTGTTTCTCCTAAATATTTCTGATGTCGCTGCTCACCTCGCACACTTATCCTGCCAGGATTTCATTTATGACAGTATCATCACAATAAAGTATATTTTACCTTTCCAAGTAAAACGACCATAAAATCATTGAATTGTGTCACTTTTATATGCAACTGTGGAGGACTGTAAAAAAGCATTTCCATTACTGACAGACTGACTGTCATCTACAATAAGTAATGAACTGATATCCACCAGTTTGAGAGCTTAAGACTCACTTTAATTTATGTATTAGAATAAAATCAATTTTGATTATATCTGATCACCTTTCTGCTTTTCCTTGCTGGAATATATGAGGTGAAGATGATGATCCTTAAAATAATCACTCATTGTGACAGTAAGTTTGACAGGCTTTGTCTTCCAGGGCACATTGGGTGAAAGATTATGACTTGACGGCAGCACAAGATTAAAGTGATGATGTCACCTGAATACATGCATGGAGATGCTCAGCTGGTGGTTAGTTGATAATGAAATATGCTGCCGTCAGAGTGATTCGGACGTAATCTGAATAAAATAAACATCATCTAATAAAAAGATGTTATCATTCTTGCCCTTTACATGCAGCATAATTGATACGAAAAGACGCAGTTTCAGCTTGTTTTCAATTTAAACTTCAGCGATTTTATTAGCTTTCAGGGACTTTAATCATCTGTTTGATCTTCTTTAATGGTACCCGGTGCACTAGGTAGTGCACAGTGCTTCTGACTGCATTTCAACACAGAGGAATAACATCAAAGGACATTGACTTGTTTGTTACACAGTCCTTGGGAAAACCTGTTTTTTACTGCTGCTTATAATAATTTCAGTAGAGCCCATTCAGTTTTCATTATGTTTGTTTCCTGTTACATCATTTCCCACAATGTCCCAAACCTCAGGATTGCATGCTTTTTATTTTGGGTGTGCCTTGGACAGGGGTTTGCCACAAATAAGCAACAAGTCTTTTATTATTATTTTTATTTGTGCACTTAAATTATTCTATTTGGTCACGGAATCTATTTTGGAGCTTGACCTTTTATACATTTGGTTGATTATGCAACTGATGCATTTATGTTTCTTTACACATGGAGGGTCGGCTTAATGCTTAAAACAGTCAGTGTATCAAATTTAGTTTTCTGCTTGACATGATACACACTTCTTGGGTTCAGGACAAAGTTAACACTCAGACAGCGTATGGCTGAGATATTAGATAACGTTCTTGTTCAGTGAAATACACTAACAGATTTTTGATATCCAATATCAAAAAAAAGTCGACTCAGTTGACTGCTATCTGGCCTTTTCTTTCCTTTCTTTTCATTCAGAAAGTTCTTTTTCAGTCCTCTGAATGTAGCAGCCCTGTGTTTCACAGAATAGACGAGGCTCGGGTTGTGAGAAAGAAAGACTGATGTCGACATAATGCTGGCCATCCTGCAGCTGTCACTACGATGAGGCGCAAAACTGACACTGCTGCTGTGCTGATCTCATTAGCATGCAGCAGCAGTGGCCAGGCAGCCGGTTCCGACTCAATACAGACAAAGGGCCTATCATTCAAAGATAACAGCGAGCTACACTAGCCTTTACCTTTTGCTCCCCAAACACTGACCTTGACTCTCAACTGTTTAAACTGAAACTGCCTCCGTCACACAGGGAGGTGACTCTTTGTTGGGATCCCAGTGATTTTTTTTGCACCATGCGGTATCTTTCCACCATCAGCACTGAGTCTTATAGCACCTTTCAGCAGGTTTCTCCCTCCACAAGCGCTCACACCTGTCTCTTCCTGCCAGAAGCCCAGAAATAGTGCACTGCAGCAGTGTGGATCTCCAAGGGGTGGGCAGCCATGTGACCTCAGAAACTATAGTACCTATGGAGATGCCTGAGTAAAAATAGCAGAGCTGTCATCTTCTCCTAGTACTGTAGATCAGGCAGTGTGGGGGGGCTTCCCCTGAATTTCATTAATCTTGGAGTGTCTGCGGTTATTTATCACGCAGGATTGCGTAACAGAGAATCACATAATAGAATCACTTCTTCCCAGAAGGTGTGGATATAGATGAAGCCAGTGCATCTTTGTGGTTCTTGAAGTGGCAGTTATTTGTAAAGGTCTAGTTAAAGAACAGGTCTCCCTTCTCCTGGGGTTGCTGCTGATGCAGTGCTCAGCAAGCACAGGGAGGGTGGAGGTTTGTGGGTGGATAGGATCGAGTTTAGGATGAAGAATCGCAGAAGGAGGAAAGACGAGGAGGAGGAGGAGGAGGAGGAGAAAGAGGAAAACCTGGAGATCACATTTCTGTGTCATTTCTGCTGCTAAGGATTGTTTTCCAGTAGCCCAAGGTTAAATTCTCAGCTCATTAGTCTGCTTATTTCTCTTTTGGATTACACAAGGGAAGATACAAGATGCATGTGGAGAAAGTGTGTGTGTGTGTGTGCTTGTGTATTATATTCAGACACAATCAACCTCAGTCACAGGGGGGAAAAATCAATTTCTGAAAACTTGGCATGGACTGGAGGTGTAGGAGGTTATGACACTTCAAATCTCAATGAGGCAGTAATGTTGAATAATAATGTAGCCTGTGCATGTTCAGCATACAAGATACTTGCCATTAAGTGCGTACTTGAGGCCTTTGCTAAATGAAATATATAAACTGGGGCACATCAGCATCTAAAGTGCAGCATATTTTGCTCTTACTCATTAAATGGCCATTTGTTGCAATTTAGATGCAATTTTCTTTGCTGTCAATGATTTGTTTCAGGTGGAAAGGTGCTGGAATTGTAGACATATTCCTCAGTTATTGAAATGAGTGCAGCCAAAGCCTACAATCAGCAGTGTTCTGGCTCTGTGACGCACAGAAATATGACGTTTCAACTATAAAAGTGTGGAGATGATGGCTGCATCATTCCCATGGATGTTTGCTTCAAGGTCTTAACTGTACTTGTATGGCAGCTGCCTGCTTGGACACTCTCCACAGAGCCGCAGAAGTTATTAAATAAATCTCTTCGGTACAGCAGATATGTGCTTCCATTAAATTGACTAGATTCTGACACTTCCTGAAGGGAGAACTCCCCCTTGTCTAATAAAGATGGCTTGTCAGCATTTGGAAGAATTCAATCTCTAGGCTGGATGTAAGTCTGAACAAGCTGAGTTGATCTTTTGTGGTTATTCTCTTGAAAAAGACTCAGTGTTTAGATGAATATCAGTTAATATAAATTCCAAGTGCATTTTTTTTTTTTTTTTTCCCTTCAGGTTGAGTACAAACCACTCATCTCCTCTCATGATACCCATATCTCACTCGGGCTTTTCTCCCCTCAGGTTTCAAATTTTTGTATACTTTATTCTTGGTTTTGATGATTTGGTGTGATTATAAAGGTGCTGTTTTGCGCCAGTTGGTCTGTATAATGTTTTTTTTTCAGTTGTCCGTGTCAAAACCTGGCTGCGATAAAATATCAGATGGAGAAACAGAAACTGTGCAATCAACACACAGCGTTGCCCCGCGGACAATCGGATCTTCTGATCAGCAGTTTAAAGACGACGAAAGGAAAAAATGACAATGATGAGCTTATGTTTCTGGGGTTTGTGAGTATGTTTAGCTGTTTTGCGTCATAACTGGAGCCATTTTTACACTTAGTTGACATTAAAATAAAAGCCCTCCAGCAGGCCTCATTTATCAAACAGCAAGTTGCACAAAATACAAGTTGGGCACCATCACTCAGTGTCTCTATGTCTGGTTTAATCACATTCAGGTTACTTGGTTTACCCCGACCTGCTCATGCCCACACTGCACCGGACCAGAAGGAACAAGCATGATGAAATGTTTCCTCCTACAATGTCCCCTGGCAGGGATTGGCTGATGTGTAATTATGTTAAGGGCACCTAAAAATGCCATGAAGAGCGTAGGAACGTAACTGCCTCATACTGACTTTGACAAATAGAGCTGTCATAAAACTTTACCAATTAGGATACAGATGTTTGGGATGGCTTCTCCAGCCTCGATGTCTGTGTCATTCAGCCACTGTAGATGCCGACTGAGCTGGAACTAAGCCTCTGTGTCTGGCTGGCTGACTGAGGATGTGTGCTCACCCAGAATACTGATGGAGTGTAACAACATTTACCATATATGATTTTAAAGTTATTGAATTTCACGCTAAAGCCCCACTTTTGAAGCCTTGGGGCGATATCTGTGCAGACTGTAGGTGGAGAATCTGTATCTGCCAATCAGGTGTTTTTGATATTGAGATATTATAAGTAAATAGAATATTTGGAGTGATTTTGACATGTTTACCTCACTGTCTTCTCTTTTGTGCCAGTCACATCTTCTGAAGCATACTAATTGTTTAGTAACCACGTTACCACGGTGCCCGTCCAACCAAGCGTCATTTAACTTGAACTGGTGGAGCGTAGCTTAATTGTCAGCCACCTGTGGAACTAAATCTCCTAGAGCTCTTTCACAGGCTGAGGATTTGAGATTTTCATCAGTCACAGATATGCTAGTTAAACGAACATAACAACAATTAATCCCACATTGAATACGGAATCGATGATGCGTCACTATCCTGGAGCCATTATCTGTTGATTGCATAACTGTTTCAGTAACCAAACGGCACTGTATCAAGGGAGGAACATTGAATCCTTTCACACACAGTTTTTATTTTGTATACAGGTTCATGAACTGTATGAGCTTGATTTAAACAGAATAAATATTCATAGATCAGTCAGCAGCTGCTCCATAAGTCTGCATGTTATTAGCTCTGGAGGGGGAGGGGGGCACACAGGAAGGAATGATAGTATTCCTCCTGACTCCTTTTGTAAAATGGTGTTGTCAGGTTTATAACGAAGCTCCCAGCTTATTGTCTCAGCATGCATGGGCGGCACAGGAACGGAGACAAAAGGCGTGGGAAATTACATGGGAGCTTGTGCCCAAATGTGTCGCTATTCTTGGTCCTCTTTTGGAACAGCAAGGAAGGACAAACCTTGAAAGGAGTTAAAAGATAAGGACTGAGCGGAATTAGACAATATACTGTAGATTTATCTGTTGTTCTATAGGAGGGAAGCAACAGTATGACAGACATGCGGTTTTGCACCTAAACCACAACAAGAACCAATGATAAACCAGCATCTTCAGATCATTATTATCACCTTATGATGAAGTAAAATTTGTAAAGATCAGAGCTGAAGTAAAGTCAACTGAATGGTTTACCATGTCATAGTGAGAGGGTGACTGGCAGATCCATTTCTTTTAACAACTGCAGGATCGTTACGGCAAGATGGTGGTGATATACATGAATGCAGCTGAAAGCCAGATGGTGCATGATATGTTGAAGATATGTTGCTGTTAGAAGAATGTAAGATGATGGTCCAGGTAGCGTGATTGCTTAAAGGCTGCAGATATCGGTGAGTAAGTTAGTGAGATGAAGAAGATGAAGTGTGTGGAGCTGCAAATAGTTCTTTGAATACTCAAAGCTCTCCTCCTAAAAATGATACAAAAGCTTGATTGACCTTCCTCAGTTAACAGTAGTCTGATGCCTCGTGGAGATTGCCCAAAATATCTGTGAAGATTCTCAGTCCTCCAGGTCATCGTTATCTGAGGAGGGTTGAATCGACTGGACTTCTTGGTTGTCGATACTTCCAACCAAGAAGTCCAGTTGCCCGAGACTTAACTCAATTACCCAGTATATGGGTCAAATCAAGTGTATCTCATCCCTGATTCCTGAAGATCCTGATGGTCTTTGTGGTTGCTAAGGCTGCAACTAATGATTATTTTCATTATCAATTGATCCTCCAATTGTTTTTTCAATTAATTAATTAATTGTTTTGGTCTATAAAACATCAGAAAACTGTGAAAAATGTCACAATTTCCTGAAGTTAAATGTCATTAAATGTCTTTTTGTCTGCCCAACAGTCCAAAACTCAAGGATATTCAGTTTACTATCATGTAAGAGAAAGAAAAGCAGCGAATTCTCATATTTGAGAACATGAAACCATCAAATATTTGGCATTTTTGTTTTTTAAAAAATAGTCTAAATGAGACCATTATCAAAATAGTCGCCGAGTGGTTAATTTTCTGTCGATCAACTAATGGATTCATTGACTAACCGTTGGAGCTTTAGAGGTTTTTCCTATGTTGCTCTATAATAATACCAAAAATAATACTGATATTTTGCTACTACTCCTACATTATCATAACCATTACAAAATGCAATACCACATCAAAGCTGTTGCATAAAAGTGAAGGCAAGTTTTAAAAGATGACACCAGAAGCAAGCGGGGGTTTGTAAACTCATGTGTAGAGGAGGAGGAGTACTGGGAGCCACCAGCCCACACGAGCCTTCCTGTAAAAACTGTGCATCTCTCCGCAGCCTCCTCCTACGTTCCCTCACTGGTCATTTTGTCATCTCCTGCAATCCAGTACATGCCTCCGTGATTCCCTGCCCAGTTCCCAGTTATTGAAATTCAGACTGACCTTTTCTTGTGTTCAGTTTTTCACACCGTTGAATTTTTTTTTCAGCTGACACGAATGAACAAATGGGTAACATATTGCCTGTCAGGATGGTTGGGATGGTTGCAGGATTCAAAAAGTCAAAAAGTCAAGACTCGCAGCTGTTCATCCACCCGTGCATTTGCAGTAAAACACACAAATACTGATCCTTAGTACTTACTCTCTAGTATTATTTTCTGTCAAAGGGAAATTAGCGGTGAGCATCTTGGATGTCAAACATATTAATAAGGAGGGCTTCATGCTGCTTACACAGCTTTGGTTACGCAACAGATACACACTCTGTCACTGTCTCTCCCCCATTCAGTTTCATACATTCTCTGTCTCTGTCTTTCTCTCTCTCTCACACACACACACACACACACACACAAACACTATACAAATGCACAAGCTCTCTCACAAAACCTGAATTTTAGAGACAGAAGCGTCTGGAATTTTTTCACAGCCTCCCACAGACGTCCTCGAACCTATCATTTTCTCTGCAGTGGAGCAATGGTGACGTATGCTCGTTGCTAGTGCAGCTGAATTTTAAAAAGCTCTACACCCACGCTCAATACCACTACTGCAAGCATAATTATCATAAACTTTCCTTGCTGTCTGTAGCCCTTCTGTCTCTGTGTATGATTCTCCTGACTTATTAATTCAGTGTCGGTGCAGGAAGGGGAGGGTGAAACAGGGTCTGGTAGGTTTGTGTCTTTTTTTTTTTGAAAATGGGCAGGTCATTGTGTAATCACCAGTGCTGTGTAATCACCTGGGTGTGGGGGAATCAAAAGCACATGTTTGCATATTTTCACTGTGTGTGTATTTGTGTATGCTGGTACATGAGTTCTTGCATGCACAGATGCACAGATTGGTTTCCCAAACTGCAGTTTGTTTACATTGCGTCTGTGAGCAATTCTCATAGAGGTGGCGTTTGGGAATAAATACTGGTGAACATTAATTTGGGGGAAGAAACACCTCATTTCAGTTTTCAGCTATAACAAGCTTTCCTTGTGTTTTTTCTTTATCTACAGTATACTGTAAATCCTTCAGATGTTGCTTAGGGGATTTGCTGTTTGACAGACCTGTTTGTAATCTTTTTTGGAGGCGAGCCATTGCAAGTGTTAATTGTGCCACAGAGAACTGAATAGTCACACCCAGAAAAAACATCAAGGATCCAGAGAAACTCCCTCATGAGTGCCCACATTTCTAATGAACAGTGATAATTTATTCCACCTTTGTTTTTAAAAGATATTGTGACAAACTTTTAATTTGATTTCTCTTTCCCTAAAGTAGGGATGCCACAGTTGTGCTATGATCAGTCAGCTTATACCCGGGTGTTATGAAACTTTATTATAATATAAATAATTTGCATACATTTTAAAGTGAATCCATGCACCTAAGAAACCTTGTTAATAATACTTGGAATATAATTACACATCAGGAATGATTTTTCAGACAGCTACCATAATCCTCTTGTTGTATGCAAATGAATTCACACGTGACATGACTGAAAACTACTTCTGCTTTTTGCTTCTATAATATCGCATGGATTGTTGCTTTTTAGATTTGTGCAATATTGATTATTATTTTTACTTTACATGCTGTATATAATGCTAGAAGCCACTGAATTGATAATAGATTGTAATAGCTGAAAGCAGTTTTAATAATTTGGCTGGTAAGGACCTTAAATTGCATCACAATAATCCTAATGGCGTTAGAGCAGAAAAATGTACCAATACAGACATTCATGGAGTCGTGGACCAGCCTAATTTTGCTTATTTTGGTGATTTTTAAAGTGTGCTTCTTCAGATGCTTTAATGAACTGTCCCTACAGCTACACATCAGCTTAAATGCTAATGCTTTCATTTATCATATTTAAAACATAATCTTTCAGCAGATTATTTAAATGCAGTATTGTAGTTATCAGGGAGCAGGGATGATATTTAAAAGGCAATAATTTTAACCTTTTTGTAATTATTATTGAGAAAAATATGTTTAAGTATTATTTATGATGATGTGATTATGATGTGGATCCTATAGCCCAGATCTCATGTCTACATATTATTTCTAGGAATACTCTGTGAGACTTAATTAGTATTTCCTGTATTTTCTGCAACGAAGATTTTTTCCTCCTTTGCCCAGAAAGGAGCAGAGCTACAGTAAGTGCTGGCATGTTGTGCTGGCAACCAGCTAAAATTAAAAATCCAAAAGATGGCATCAAGAGTCACTTAGTGTGATTGAAGGGTAGATTAGCAATTCAGAGCTCATATGTGTGTGTGATGACGCTAATCACGGTTTCTGACTCTGTCCAGCGAGGTCAAACATCTCTTCAATCAAGGACATTTTCTGACAGCTCTGAATAATTTCCTCCACTTTGTCCGAGTTAGGCTCCCTCTGCAAGACATTTGTTTATATTCACATGAGATATATTTACAGCATGACATCAATACCTATGAGAAGTCGTGAACATTCCTGTTCCCATTACACTTTGTGAGTCACTGCCATAAGCTTTGACACTGATTTGTCATGCAAAGCTCGCAGCGAACACTTCTGAATAATGCAGATGACATGATATTTGTCCTTTCAGAAAGTTGATGACACCAAAGGTTTAGTCGTTCCACGCAATGCTGAAGAATGATGGATGATCGTCAGGTGTGAATGTTGCTGCTGTTGTGTGAATGAGGTTGGCAACACCTTATTGACAAAAAAATATCTTCGATTACAACCACCTATCAGCCTAATATAGATTATCCTCCATCGGAAAGCAGCTTTGGTCTATTCTTCTTGTTACCTCGATTGCCAGAGGAAGTGAACTGTCTTCATGAAAGACCATACATATGTGAATAACTGTCCTTCTCATGCTGACTCATATTCTAATACTGACGAGGAGTTAGTAAGCTTTACTCATGTGGCGGAGATGCATCATACAATCTGCCAGACAGCACCAGCGTTTGTCACGCATACTGTCTGTGTCCTCATATAAACACACCAGCGCTTCCATGTCTGTCATGTCAGCTGTTCATAGCTTTCCGGTGGTCCCTGCTAATAGGTATTCTAAAGGTATCATAACCCCTGAAATTGCTCAAACCTTGAAAGTAATTGATGATGCTGTGAAAATCATTCTCAGCCATCCAGCCACTTACTATTTCCAGGCTTTACAGTAGGTGACTGTATCGTGGAGACATCTCCGTGAGGTTGTTTATTTTAAAAGTTGCCTCAAACTTTGACAGGAATTTTCTTACACAAGTGTTTTGCTGTAGAAAATGGTTTTAAATCAGTATACCGTTCTCAATGATGTGACTGCCCTCCTCTGGAAGGGAATATATTGTGTCAGATTACCTCAACTGAAAATGCAAATACTGTTAAGTAACATTAGACCTAAATGAATTCAATTAAGAAGTGAAAAAACACAGACAATCTAATTAGGGACTATAATGGGTATTTCCAATAAAGCATTATAATAATACCTGTTCTGAGTTAAATTTGGATGTTAATTCCCATTCAATAACAAAAGTACCCTCTTGTATTGTAATTTATTTTAGATATACTATACGTGTAGTTCATTCACAACATAATGTATTTCTAAAATGCTGGAAAGGTAGAAAAGACTTTTGGGATATTGAACAAAGCCGATTTTAGCATCTTTTTTAAATTGAATTTCTAAAGAAAAATTACTGATAGAGGTGAGATCTGTGGAAAAAAGAAAGGAGCAAGAAATCCTTTTCGATGGTAAGCACTTTGAATGTAGCCTACATAGGAAAGTAAAGGACAGTGTCGGGTCAGAGCCATGTTGACAAAATAACAACAGTACACTCATGTTTGTGAGTGTAGTGACGCACAAAGATGAGATAAATGGCCAACACACACAGTATGACATCCGTTCACAATGGCGCAGATGTGTACACACACACACACACACACACACACACACAGACACAGACACATACAGAGGAGGAGGGAACCTCAAAACATGCTAATCCAGTTTTTCTGGGAAACCCTCCCAGCTGCCATCAAGATACAGTTACAAGAGGGAGAAACATTTAGCCGTGGGACAGAGGAGGAGAGAGGGTTGCACACAAGAGAACCTCTGTTACCTGGTCAGCACGTTAAAATCCCAAGATTTCCCGCAGCGCAGATTTCCTCTGGATCAAGCCACAACAAAGACAAGACAACAGTGGATTAACTTTAATCCTATCAGTGTTTCTTATGTAGTATCTTGCTAGCAAACACCTGCATAACGAGTTACCAGGAGGAAACGACTCCTGAGTGAACCATGACACTTGGGCCAATTTCTCAGACTGCCCAGTAGCTGGACGGATTTCTGCTGGTAACCACATTACCAGGTCTGCATGGAAGGCACATCATGACCACAGCATGATGCAACAGACCAAAGAGAGTTTTCTGGGTTGTTTTTTTTTTTTTTTTTTTTTTAGAGCCATGCTGGACAAAACTGTCATGCTGGAACTGAGAATTGGGCTGCAAGGATATTTTTACAGCAGTGCCTGGTAGAAGCACAAGAAGACAAATGAAAAGGTGACCAACAATTTGGACTGACCACCTGAATGTTTTTTTGGGGGGTTTTTTGACGGTTATATTGTGAGTCATGGAGAAGTCCCTTTGAGGTTATAGGTGGACTATGTTGCTGTGCTTCGGGAGTCGAAGACGAAATCGACACCACCAGAACCAATGGAGTGAAAAGGATTGTCTGCTTAATGATGAGCCACAGATCATTTCAAATCCCTGCTTCCTAAACACAGGTAAAGCCCAGCACAAGTTATATTCGTGAGCTTCACTGTCAAAGCATCTGGACACTTTGTTGGTAAGATTCAATACTCTCTACATCAGAACTTTCCTGATTGTATAGTACGTGCTGAAAAGTAAAGCTACGGGCTTCCTGGAGCAATACTTGAAATATTTTCAATTGTTTTCATTCACACACAACTCAGCCTACTGATAACAACACAAAGGGAAAAAAAATGTGTCAACAAACACCTCCAATATCAGGAATTTACTCACACATAGATGAAATGAAATGACTAAGGCCTTGATTTGGCCAGCTATTAGTCATTTTGGAGCATATTTTTCCCTTCAGAACCATGGTTTTATGAAAAACAAAAGTTAAATCAACTTTTGGTGAGAATCAGCTTTTGGCACAATGCTCCTGTGGTGCTTGGGCTGCGACTTCTAGCTTCATGGTTATAATGGATTTTCCCATTGTGACGCATTCATGGTTGTTTTGGATTACTCACAGTGATGCACTCTGAGAACAGCTAGTCATTGTTGACATTTTTCTGTAGTTTTTCTCTGCCAAAAACCCTCATACGCAGTAATGCTAAATTCTGATCATGCACCTGCGTCAGGGTTTATATGTAATATGGGAAACATTGCAATGAAAAGGTTTTAATGAGATCCAATAGTGGGTTGTTTTGATCTTGTGTCATAAAAAAACATTATTCTGGCAAATTAGAACAGTGTTGATTTTAACTAACTGAACATATTGTGTCCACAGGGAGAATTTTCCAGTTTTTTCAGTTGTCTGTTTGCTACCAGCATTTTTCTCTTTTTGACCACAAAGGGGCAGTGTCCCAGCCTTAACCACACAGTAACTAGAGTGCTGCAGAGATCAGCAGGTAAAATCTGGCTTTATTCAGATGGTGCTTTTTGTAGTACGTGGCGGCAATGTATGATGGGCTCCATTTCAGTTCACTAATGCATCGTAAAGCACCACAGCAATGAACAAGAGGAAATGGAACAGGAAAATGTCAAAGGCTCCTCTTCTCACGGCAGAGTTCACATCAGGATTTTTCTCAGTGGCTCAATGTGCCAGTTTTCTCAATGAAGTTAGTCTCGGCAGTAAATGTGTAATGGTGTCGAGATGCAAAAAATGCCATTCTACATAATGCCCAATATACCGTTTTTTTGCTGAAGTAACTACCAGTGCTTTAAAGAGAATACAATTTACCCTACCATAAATAGCTGTCATCCAATCTTGGAATTAAGCTTAAGCTCTCCCACAGTGTGTGGGCTCTGTAGTGGGAGCCACTGGAAGCGTGATTGTGTGGATACTCCATGTTACTAACACAGGTTACGTGTGCAATAGTGTTCTCTTAGGTCATGTAGTAAGAGGTGAGTATCTTTTTATGTTGCAGTCTTTTACTATCAAAGATATCTGACCAAACTGTGTACAACACAAGCGGTGTCTTTGCTAGATCCTGGAAATGAATGTTTATGTGGTTACTAAAATGTGGGTGAAGGAATGAAGAAGATGAGGATTTTCAGACTATTCTCCCTCAAAATATCGCTCTTTTTTTGTTTCACCATTGGTCAGAAGGGCAGAGAGCACAAAGTATTCATGGCTGTTTGTTGTGGATTGTTCGTTGATTACAGCAGTGTATATTCAGCCCAGTCTTCTCTCAATCTCATGCTCACTTTTGTCTGTTTATGTCTCTGGGGGCTACTAGCAGCTCTAGAGAAATCAGGAGGGCGTGTTTAATGCCCGTGGGATCCGCTCCTTGTTTTCCATGTGTCCCGGGGGTTGGAAGGCAGCTGAAAGTTCAAACAGAGACACACTCACCCATGCTCTGCATGGCAAGAGCTCAGAGATTAAGGGGTTTGTCTGCACCGCTAACAACAAGGATTGCTCACAGTTCGCAACTTGCCAAAGAGGAAGGATGATTACATTTTTTAAAAGTTGCAACTTTCGCAGCTATTACAGATATGACGTGGATAATTTATTTTTCTTTTGTCCATCTGCTTCTGCAAGACAGGTAGAACAAAGTGTGGGGAAATGCCTGTGTGAGTCCGCTGAGTAAAGGAGCCAAAGGATGCAGGTGGCAGCGAGGCTTTGCTCTAACTTGTTTGAAGTTTTTTCCCATGTCAGAGGTGAAGGATTATTCCTGGCATAGGAATTTAGTCTTCAAATGAAGGACTTTGAGCAGAATCTCAACAATTCCTGGGCAGAATGTGAGCATTGGCTTGCGCTATGCACTTGTTTTTAGTGTGTGTGAATCAAGATGTGTGTGTGAATCAGTGTCAGTGAATTGCAATGTTATTCCTCAGTAGTGGGACGGTGGATGCAACCCCAAGGAGTACAACTATTAGCCAACAGCAGCAGGGGAAAACCGTTTACCACATCTCTGTAATCCTGAAAGAAACACAGGGAGATGCACCAGAGTCAGAGCTAGGTATGGGCCGGGTCACCCACACCCTGGTGGACAATTGCCAGCCAGGAGGAGAGATAATTAGTGTAATGCCAATGGAGAACAGCCCGAGGCCGGGCAGGGCACGACAGGAGCTCAACAGGTGGCCCTCCCTGAACTGCTCAAGCAGAGCTGGGAGGCAAAGAGAGGAGGTAGTAGTGGAGGAGAATGAGGAGGAGTTGGAGGAGGTGGAGGGAAAAATGAAGACCGACAGGTTTCTGAAACAGCCTACTAAGAACTCAGACAAATCCTCACCGCAACACAGAGACGTGTCAGAGCTACCTGCTCAGACCCAGGAGCAACACATTCGGAGCTCAACGTTATGCTCTGTCAACGTCCACACTAGAGGACTTGTCTTCGGACATCATGGCACTGTTGCAGGACATAGTTCTCTGCCCCGGGCCGTGTTGCGAAGGCCACGTCAGGCTGAAGTCTCACTCGGCAGGAGAACGGTGAGCATGTATGGCGACCCAGTCAAACAGCAAAAAGATTCTCAACCTGAACGGCTCCGGAGGCCCAGGAGTGTATGCATGCTGGCAGGCCCAGGCCCAGTCCAGACGGGGACCCACACCCAGCACCTTTCAAGACAGGAAGGTATTTTAGAGAGCAGCCAGCTGTACAGGAGCAGGAAGGCTGAGTTGAGGGCTGTTGATGGCCTCAATCCTGTCGTGGCTCAGCGGCCTTCAGTCACTGCAGAGGTGACCCCCAGGGTCCGCCAGAGAAGCTGGAAGCAAAGGCCTGTCAGTATGACAGTACTGGAGTTAAGGAAGAGGGGCTCTGATGATGAGATAGACAGCCAGAGGAGCTGCAACCACGTAGGAAGCGATGGAGAAAGCTTTCTCAAAGGGGGTTTCCGTTGGAGGCTGTTTGGTAAAGCACCTCAAGATAAGAACAAGGAGAGGGAAGACACTAAATCTTCCTCCAAATTTGGTAAATCAGAAGCTCCGAAAAGTACACTGAGCTCACTGAGACGGAGCCTCAGTCTGCGCATCAGGAGGACTCGGCCACGGGAAAGAGTTACTTTAGGGTCTGAGGGGGAGTCAAAGGAGTGCTCTCGAACTAAAAGTACTGCTGAGGAGACAACAATGCCTCCACAGCCTTTCTCGTACCTCACAGGAAGAATCCTTCCAACTTCCAGTGAGCAGATAGAAGATGGGGGTATGCAGTACATTCAGTACCACAGCAGGGGCAAGGTGAAGGTAATGGAAGTACCCCTGTGTCCAACAAAACTGTCTAAACCAGTTCAGGAAGAACCAAGCATATGGCAGCTCATAGCCAACCGTTTCAGGAGGAAAGAGCAGCCATGCAGTGGCAAATGTGAATCCCAGCAGTCTGAGAGCAAAGACACAGGCCAATATCCCCTGGACAGGAATAATAAGTCACAGCCAGTCACCATAGAGACTCTGGCAGACACTGAGTCCCATAAAGGTCAAGGTAAGACCTACAAGATTGCTGAATTTATTTCTGGGCTCATTTAGAGCCCCTCATTCGCTGCACAGAAAGTTTCAGCTCAAGGGAAAGACGGAAGTGCACTTTTTTTTTTTTTTTTTTTTTTAGGACAGGCAAATGAAAAACACATGGGGAATTGTGAGTTTGGATGGCATTCAAAAACATCTGGTTCCAGAGAGTCCTTGTGGAATTTCTATTTTGGGCAATTTATTTCTCCAGTGTTTTTCATGTGTGAACCGCCTGTTTGTTTGTACTTACACAGCAATTACTTTGCCTTACATAAGATTTTTGAAGTTCAGTAAATGAGTAGGTAAGTACAGTAAACTCAAATCAGCGGTTACTGATAAGACAACATCGTTATGATTTGTTTTACAGTGGTGCAACTTTTGTATAACTCTGTCCCAGTTCTGTCTCTGTGTCACCCAGACACAGGACATGGTAGTCTTGATAATGCTGTCTGTTGGCCTCACAGAGACACAGCTTAAAGCAGCAGCATTAAAGTAGTTAGTGGCTGTAATGGGGATGCGTTTGGCAGCCTTGCAGGGCTAAATTAAGAGGGCTTACATGCCGTAATGATGGGGAGAAAAGAAGACGACTTAAGTACTGTGTTTAAAGGTTAACTCTGACAGTAGAGTATGTTTGTCCAGTTTCCTGGAAGAGTAGTCAGGGAGAAGCAAATATTTGTAACTATCTGAATTAATAGCTGTGATTTTCTACGTTTTGTGCGTCAAGTTCCAATTTCACACCTTCACACAAAGAACTAATTAGTCCTCTGTGACAACTCAGTGACTTCTACTAATGTCTAGTCGCACGTATTCAGTGTTCATCCTCATTAAGCCGACCTTTGAACCGGCACAGGAGGTATTTCATTCTTATGCTAACATAAAGCTTGTGATAGGTCCTGAGTTCAGCCTTGTTGATCTACCAGTCTATTTGTATTCTCGCATGTAACCAAGGAAACCTTTTACTTTGTCGCGGAGTTTGTCCATTTATTCCACTGCAGAGTCAAGTCAGTCAGGCATTAGGAATGTAGGTGTGCCGATCAGTCTGAGTAAAGTTAAGTGTTCAATGCCCTGGGCGGGCCTCGGTGCCTGTTTCTACCTGCCTAAGTCTCTGCTCCTAAATTAAATCCAGAAAGTTGAAGCCCGGCCCTCCCACAACTAAACACACACACACATATATGCGCACACACTCCTCAGTTCAAGTGCTTCCTGATGATAACTTCTAAATCTTGTTTGTCAGTGAGGTTGTTTTTTTGGGGGGGTAAGAGGGTGAGAGGGTTGAGGTGTGCAGACTGTGTCCCCACCCCCACCTGTGGATGAACAAAGCCACTCTGTTGTGCTCGTGGATGCATGAGTGATCAGTGAACCGTGCGCTGAGATGGGGGCTCTCTGGGGGGCTTTGGGTTGGAGGAGGGTAGCTGGTCACGAGGCGTAGGTGGCCAGCAGCGCATTTATCAAGTGAAGGTTAAAATACTAGAAATGGGACTGTAGATAGAACACATAATAAGTCTCAGTATGTGTCACTGGGATCTAGCAGACAGAAAAATGCTCACTGATGCGTTTTTATTCTGACTTGCCTTGACTTGCCATTACCTATTGACAATTTGAAGAAAAACCCCCATGTGTGTGATCCATCCTCCTTTATCTCCAATCTGACATAAAATATATTCACGAAGATGGAATTCCCTTTGCCTCTTCCCTTGCCATGTCTCCTTTGATATCACTTGTGATGAACTCCTGCCAACAATATTTCTATAAACTGTACCAGCCTCTCCACTTCAAAAATGTTCAAAGATTGAAAATTATTTTCAAAAGATACATTTGCTTCCTTCATTCAAACCAGCAAGGTTGGGCGATCCAAACTCCCAGCAGGTAATTATGTTCAAGGCAAATAGACACTTTCAAGGAAATTGGGACAAACAGTAACTCTGTGAGAATGCCCTCTAACCTCCAGCAGGAGAAATAGGGAGAAAAAGAGATATCGAAAAATCACTGAGTGATACACAGTCTGGGCATGAACGAAGGGAAATCTGTTAATAACTGAATAGAACTCATATTTGAGCATCTGCCACTGCAAATCTCAGCTAGGGTACATTTTGTTCCTCCGGATTGTGGTTCAGTAGGTGAGCAGTGTCCTGCTGTTCTAGAAACACTAAGAAGTCAAACTGTTGTTTGAGTTGGGGCCTACATTTTGTAGTACTTTCATCACTTTGTAAACAGTTTTCTCTTTAATTCACGGTTCATTGTTTCCATCAGTTTGCTCAGTTGCACTTTGCAGGAAAGACAAGCTGAATCTGACACTATTCTTCCCCAACTCTACAAATTGAGTCAATCAACCTGGGCATTGTACTGCAAGACCTCTTGAAAACCCAATTTGCAAATCTTCTGTCAAATGAGAATCCTGTTTGAACCAGGGTGTCCCATTTATTTTCAGGGAAGTGATCAATGTCTGCAGACAACACAAGGTTTTAAGAGCTTTGAGTAGGGCAGGCCATCCTGACCGCATTAGACTGGCATGGCATAAAGATTTTTACCTTGTTCTCTGCTGATTGTGTTTGTCACTTGCCTCCTTTGATGACAGTTTGGTGTTTGGGAGCCCAGCGGAACAGAGATAAGAGCTCTGACTGGGTTGTTCGCTCTGTGAATGGCTTTTTAGAGCAGCATACAAAAGGGGTATACTACGGGACCATTTTGTCAAGACGTGCATGATAAAAGTAGTCAGACAGGGAAATGTGGGTTGGTCATGAGGTTGGCAAATGAAGGAAGCAGAAATACTAATTGCTAGCTAAATTCTCACTCTGTAATTTATGACAGTGGGAAAGCATGTTTGGAAAGTCAGTCAGAGAGCTATAGTGGAAATTTAGACCTCAAGGTTGTGCTCTCTCATTCCAAAAACCACCGCACATTCACTGCACGTAGAAACGTGTGCATGCACACGCACTCGAACAACTATATGCACAAGGTTTCTGCTCACATTGCATTTTCTTTTCTCGTGAAATGGAATAAGTGGGGGGCGATCGTGCTTCACTACCCTCAGTCTGAATGGTCATTTTTATCTGAGTAGACATGAGCAGTGAAGTGAAAAACCTGACAAACAAGCGGGCAACACAGTTTTCCCCCCTCAGAGACAAAGACACTGGTGTCCTCTCAAAGCATCACTAATGCCGGGGCTTTCTGTTTCCATAGGCATTCTGGGACACAGTAATGTGGGGACGCTCATACTTAGAGAATGACGTAACACAGAGCACATGGATTCAATTAGGCCTCTTTTTTTTTTTTCTTTTGCAGGATACCAAAGTGGTTGTACTGTATCTGCTCCAAGGATGGCAAAAGTCGGGCATCTTTTTCTGTGTTAAGATTTGTTATGGCTGTGTTCGTGAGAGGAAATGTATCAGATAATTTTCTAAAAAAGATTTTAACAGGTGTTTGGTCCTGTCCAATTTTGTGTAAAAGTTCCCCATTTCCTCTACCTCTCTTCTTTCCTGTGTTTTTTATGTCCTTGAAAGCGTAAGTGCTGTTATTATGGTCAATAATAAGGGAATGTGCTGTTCCAGAGACGCAGCTCCTGTCAGGGACCAACAACTCCATCTCTCTGTCGGCCTTTGATGACACTTAATTTCCCTGCATGGTTATCTATGGGTTGGCTTTGTTTGAATGTGTTCCACTTCGAAAGTATGATAATGTGAACTGTGGAAATGTGGGGAAAATGTCTCTGCATCCGGCTGCTTTTTGCTGTTTTTCTTTGATTCCTCTCTTCACTGATTGTATGTAGATATTGTGGCAGTAGGTGTGACAGTAGGTGTTTAAGACTGGAATTACTAGTTGTGACCTTTTATC
The DNA here is from genome assembly GCF_963924715.1 of Thunnus thynnus. NCBI lineage: Eukaryota > Metazoa > Chordata > Actinopteri > Scombriformes > Scombridae > Thunnus > Thunnus thynnus. Next base: position 18,709,297 of record NC_089528.1, read on the forward strand.
AACCCTCCCATTAGCTGGAAGAAAACCAATATAAATAAAAACAATGTAATAGTAATCATGTAAAGTACAGATAATGCATCTGGACATAATAGGCCTGCACAAAATAACAGGAAATCCAAAAAAAAATGAGGCAACAGCCTTATCTGAATTTGACTTAGAGGGCTGTGAACTGCATTCAGTTTCCTAAACTTAAAAAAAACAAAAACAAAACTGAATCAGATGGGTGTCTTCGTTCATGTTCTAACTTGTCAAACCCACACTGAGAGGGCTTAACATGAGACGTGCTGTTTAAACCTATTCTGCTCCACACAATGCACGTTGAAAGGCCTCTCTGTTAGGGACGCACTCTTCTCCTCTCCCACAACAACTGAGACATTCAGAGCAGCACGAGGCTCGTTGTAAAAGGAGGTCAGAAATAAGTAAACATTTTAGCTGAGGTTGTTTTTTTTTTAAACTTTAATTGTAGTAAGGATTTTTGGCACGGGTCTGCTCAGCTGTGAGTTGTGCAACACCTTTTAGTGTACATTTTTGAAGAGAAAATAGAAATGCGTCTTATAGTGACAGTGGATGGTTACCTCAATGTTTATGCTGTCATTTTTTTCATATTAGCATCGCCCAGGGCACAAAGGGAAACCACTATTGCCGCAACAAACAGGCTTACTGTAATGACAGCTCCCTGTTTTTGTGTGAACGCTTTAATTGTTATGGTTTAGACATGGGGGGGGAGTAGGGGGTTTCACCTGGTATTACGCACCTTGTTGCCTGGAGACAAGGAGTCTACACTCCTGTACTGGAGATGATATCTTCTTCTTGGGGGGTTCAAATGGTGAGAAAGCCATGATTCAAAGTCAAGTCAAGTCAGCTTTATTTATATAGCGCCAAATCACAACAGAAGTTATCTCGGGGCACTTAGACCGTACTCTTTAATTTACAGAGACCTACTATTCCCCCATGAGCAAGCACTTGGCGACAGTGGTAAGGAAAAGCAGGAAGGTGGTCTTTGTTCTAATAGTTGTTATGACACATAGTTTTGTACTCCATCTCTGTGGGAAATAAGCACAGCTTATGGCATTTCTGCTTAGTTCTGAGAGTTTGTGTTGTTCTTTTTTAGTGCTCTTTCCCATTACTCCTTTTTCAAAGTGTGATTATCTAGTCAAACTCTCCAAATGTCACTGGAAAACTAAATAAGTTGAATCAAGCCTGATAAGGGCTGTCTTTTAAAACGGATTAGCCTAATCCCCTTCATGTATTGCACTGCGTTGAAACTTTAATATTGAAATAGCCTGTGTAGAATGTACTTACTGCCGGTGTTTCACAAGTTTAAAACCGAGTCTATGAGTTGTTGTTACATAGATACGGATACATAAACGAAACTGGACATGACAACATTAGTCATGGAGATTGAGAAATCATTACTGCCTGGTTGTTCTGTCTTGTTCTAATGTGTTTTATTGGATGCTTATTATTGATTAATGTTCTTATTACCTTTTTGATGAACTGTTTATTCTCAAACATGTCAGAAATCATTTTTGACTCAATCACTATTGTCATAGCCCAAGAAAGCCCAAGTTGACTTATTCAAATAGCTTGTTAGGTTCTAACAGCAGCCCAAAACCCAAAGATATTCAGTTTACTATCATAAAAAACTAAGAATGACAGCCAGTATTAACATTTCATACTAAAACCAATTCATTTTTAGCCCTTGTGCCTCCAAAAATGACCAAAATTATTAATTGTTGCAAATTCATTTCCTGTTAATTTAAGTATTGCCACATTGATGTGTTTGGCTGTTTGTTTTCTGATCATACTGATCTAATCCTCTTTGGAAATAGAATAGAAAAAAATCTGAAAAAATGATTGCTTGTCTTGGAGTACAGACTTACTCTCCCATAGCATAGTTCTGCAAATCTATACTGAACTCCATAAAAGTATGACACAATCCCACTGTAATCCTAATGTTTTGTGTTCAGGCAATAAGAGATGAGGGGAAAAGGTGACCTGATACTGCACATTTTCTTTTCAAGCTCTTCCACTCCCGCCCCTCTACCATAGACCCATTTTTAGGGGCCACATAGCAGTGATATACATCACCTGAAAGCCAAGAGTTTTTCTAGTAATAAATCTGTAAAAAACATTGTGTTTTGGTTAGGCGCCTATTCAAATTTTGAAAGTTTAGAGTGTAGAAGGGTTTAGAACTTTATGATAGAAGTATATGATGGCCATTCTCATGCTCAATTATGTCTCATAAGTTATTACAGCAATTTTTGGGTTGATACCATTTATTACACAGATTTGGTGCAAAATCTGATTTTGACCACTCAAAAATTGATAAAAATGGTCAAAAATCCCTCCAAAATACCACATTAAGACACCAAGACCTTGAAGAACACCATAGATAAAAATCATGCTGTAATTTCGTATCATTTGGAGACATTTGGAGATTTCTGTAAGAATCAGCAATTGGATGGTGAGCATTACTGTTCTGGAAATTGCTCAGACACCCCCTTATTGTCAATATACCTGGGAAAGCGATACATCCTCTGAATGCCCTCGCTCTTTAGTTTGTGGTTATAAAGTTTCATGAGGCTGTGATTATCCTAGAGGTCACAATAGGTAATTTTATACAGTGAGGTCAAGTTTTTTTTTTTTAAAAATGCCTCTTTACAATGAAATAGCAACTATGGGGACAAGCTAGCATTTAGTGGTTCGTAGCAATGGATGCCTTTAAAACTGAGCCCGCTAAAGCCTCTGAAATACAGTAATGTCACCCACGGATGATGGTGTCCTCCTCACAGTGAGGATTACAGTTTGTTATGGGTGTGTTCATGAGAGGAAGTATATCAGATGATTTCCTAAAAAGACTTTTCTCAGAGTCAAAATGTACTAAATAGCAGACTTGGCTGTAAATAGACTTTGTCAGTTGGACCATAAATCATAAAACCTGTTGCACACACTATAGATAGTGTTTATTATTACAGCTGTGAAGTCACTTTGCCATCATCCAGTGGAAAACACTGTTATTGCCATATGACCCAAAGCTGAGGTCAAATGAGACATAAACAGATGGTTTAGCTTTCAGTGCTGTTTGACTTAATGTTTTTGTTGGGTTTTTTTTTGTCTTTTCAGACTCTTTCGTCAACAGCCAGGAATGGACATTGAGTCGGTCAGTGCCAGAGCTGAAAGTGGTGAGTAACTTTTTAAAATTCCTCACAGTCCCTCTGTTGACTCGCCCTCAAAGGGTTTCATCTTACTGATAGATTTAAATGTCAGCGGGAAAGCATGTTCTGTTCATGTAACACTGGTTTTGCATTTTACATGAGAGGGAATAGTTGAGAAATTGGCTGGACTTTTTCCCTGGCAAGTAGTGGGTGATTTTTAATGAGATGCGTTGGCATGGAGATGCAGGGTGGCTTGCAGCAGGACGCGAGATGAGTGACAGTTTTGGGCTAGACTAGTGACACATCCTGGGTCTGATCCCACCCGCCAGTGAAGCGCACACAGCCACTGCCAAATGCACAACTAACATCCTCACATGATTTAACGCCTTCCACCCGTAAAGACGAGCAGCCCTGAAAACTGCACTCCGCCGTTCTGCCGCTTGATGTGATATTTCCGTGTTAGGTGAATTCATTGTTGCGGCACCTTGCAAAAGAGAAAACTTCAATGAAATGGGAAAGGGGGGTGGGGGAGGGGGGGGGGGATTCACAGGGAGCTCAAAGACGAACTTACTTCTTTGGATTCAAACACTTTTTAATGCATCGGTTGCTTTTTATGTTTCTAAGGTGTTAATTGGCAGCTTCCACACAGGGGTTTGTTAAATGGACCTGGACGGAATTAAGTGTCGGAAAGGAGCCAGCATTTCTTTCAAAACTTTCAAAGAGTTGCTGCTCAGAGAGGAGGTCATACTGAAAAGAAGCAGGTCATATGTCTCAGGAGATGTTTAATATGATAGCCTTTTCATGTTACGATAACAAAATATAGAAAGTGGGGTCAAAACTGCAGATTAGTTGAAATGATGATCATAAAAACATAAGAAAACCTCTAAAACATTCACCACACTGACCTTCACCGTGCTATTGTAGTTTCGTGACAGCAACTTAACTTAATCTTTTGATTATCATATGCAGTCTTTATGTCGAGACCAGCTCTAAACATCCATAAAGAAAAGAAAAAGTTCTGCGCTGGAATAGTGCTGATACGGCATTTTGATTTCATGAAGGCTATATACCAGCAGGTCACAAAGTCTAACAGTTAAAACAGCAGGAACAGTGGTTCTGTGGTACATTCAAAGTCAGTTTTTTGTTGACTCACTGCTTTCACAGCACACGTCCTACAACTTTTGTTAACTCAAAGCTTATTCATAGTTTTTTCTGTACCTCATGGTATATACTTCAGTTACAGAGAGGGGTAGGCTGGGAAAGGCCTTGAAACAGATCTTTCCTTTTGCACCCAAAACTTCCCTATAATTAGAACCATACCTGACTTTAACACCCACTAATGATCTGAAGAAGAGGAGGGCGATGGTGGGCAGAGGAGGAGGAGGAGGAGGAGGAGAGGGAGGAGATGAGGCATGTTGCAAGCCTTTGTTCTTCCCAGACATGCTGGCATCATCAGCCCACCCTCCGCCATGCATCACCCTGAAGGCGCTGTAGTTAGGTCTGGTCTAGACACCAGGGAGAGGAAGCGGGGGAAAGATTGCAACCAAACCGATGTATGCTAACTGACTTTCTTCATAATGATTCAACATCACACGGCCTGCATAAAGAGCCAAACTGTGGTTTTCATACAAATCAAGTGTACTTTCCATTACTGCCCACTGTTTTCTGAGCTTACCATAAGATTTTGGTTTGATTTTCGACTTTCCAAGCAGCAGTTGGTTTCACTTCATACCGATAAAATAATGTACTTGCAGATAGTTAAACAATCCGTCACACTGAGTCCAATTTATATTTTTATGAAAGTTTGCTTGGTAATTAGGGCTTGACATTTTTATAAAGTACCCTTATGTTTGGTATTTAAAGAATTGTTACCATGACATGTACTGAGTGGGACATTTTACAGTTGAAAAATAAATTTAACTGAGTTTATTAGAGACAGTCTTTCCAAAATACCCCCAAACTATTATAAAACTTTTGCTTCTTTGTACAGCAATGTATTGTTATTCAGACTCTTAGATATATGTTGATGCAACTTCATCTGTTATAAGCTAGTAGCTGATTTATCAGCCTGGCGATTTATCAGTCGGGCTTGAATGGTAATGCTGCTGTAAACAGGAACTGTTTCACCAACACTTTCTTAGTGGTGCATTCAGAGAACCTCAAACATCCAAGATTTGAGAGTTGACAACTAAACAGCCTATTCTGTTCATTTATTTTCCCAATTATATACTGTAGCTCTTGATGCAATGTTTTTTTTTTGTTGGCTGTAATGTAAACAGAACTTGTAGATAATGGGCTAAAACCTACAAAACCACTATGATTTTAAACCTGCAGTGCAGAACTTTTAGATATAAATGAACATCCGTTACATTCAAGCCCTTGCCAAACGAGTTCACATAATACTGATTAAGCCTATCACCGCAAGATAAATCTCTCACAGTATACGGGAGATTTTAATCTGGTGTCGGGTTTGACATCCCCATGCTGGCTTGTGCATACTGCACATGCTCTATGGGCAAAGCATGCATGCTAGAGACTTCAGCTGGCCTAGCTGGCTAACTTCCAGTTAGCTGTCTGCTAACTTGAATGGGGATGAAATAATTTAATCACGCGGCTCTTCTAGACTTTCCAAATGTTATCAGGCCAAATGGATCAAATTATGATAGTGAAATGAGTCAGTTTCGTAGGGGCTGTGTGACATTAAACAATTTACCTGCAACAGTAGCGATGGAGTAGGCTACAGTCCAAATCAGACATTGCAGCGAAAATGCCAGTCCTCCCGTTCATTTGAATGGGGGTAGTTAATTTAGGTTGTGGAGGTTTTGGCTACAGGTTTTGGCGGCTTTCTGAAAGAGGGCAGCTGTGGTTGAGTTAGCTGGAGAGTGAATGAAGAGAGGAAGCGGTGGTAGCGAGAGAGCCGGTGAATCAGATCAATAAAACTTTATTTTCTAATTGTTGTATTCTAGAGCACAAATAAATACGCCCTCACCCCCACACACCTCCACACAACCCTGCGGCGGTGCGCTGCAACGCCTGATTTGGTCTGAATACGGCGTAAGCACATGCCGACAGTGTTTTTGTAATTAATCTCCCCGCCAGACGGAGGAGACAAAAGTCCCACTCTCCAGCTTTAATTTTAAGGATAATTCTGCCCTTACAGCTCTTCATTATGGTCCTTTAAATCAACATATGCTTGTGGTTTGTGCCTGTCATGTTATGCTTATCACAAATGACCAACCTATTATGCTTTTCTTGTAGGGCATTGTGGGAAATCTGTCCAGTGGGAAGTCGGCCTTGGTCCACCGGTACTTGACAGGCACTTATGTGCAGGAGGAGTCTCCTGAAGGTAAGAGCACTGCAGGCCTTCTGTCGTAGGCGTGGGTCAGGAGGTGATTATGAACATGAAAGATGCTCAAACACGAATGTTCAGATTCATGCAGCTTGTTTACTGTGGCTCTCGTGGCCTTAATGTCACGCTGCTAATTCACCTCACAACTCATCCTATAAAATACATTGCTGCGAGTAGGTGAACACCTTGTATTTCCAAAACACCTGATGACAAACTGATGTGTTTCGAAAGAGTTTGGTGAGTCATATTATAAAGGAACCTGCTGGGTGATGAGTCAGTTTTCTTATGTTTTTCACAAGAAAGTTAAGCATGTTGGATCCGATTGCTACACTGTGCCAAAGAATATCCATATTAGGGTGGGTGTATCAGGACATTTATATGAAGTATAGTGCTGGTTTGCCCCATGAGAGTATTTTTCTAATTAGTTTGTATTAAAATGCTGTGCATTGGATTGAATCAGGCTTCCGGATGAGAAGATTGATAATTGGCTCGGTTCAGTTTATAAATTCCCTTTTTAGTCCTCCACCAAACCGGCGAGATAATGATGAAGCGTAATATTTCCAGTAAATTAGTTCTGTAAAGATTACTCATTGTTAAAACTTACCCTGTTAAACCTCATCATTTCCCTGAGACTGTAAAATGAAGTTTTTTTTATCGCAGTCATAAATCTGGATTTCCTGATGTTGAATGAGCCGGTTATAACTTGTTCAGGAGGTCCCATCTCCAGAAAAGAACCTTTTGCCATCCTGTTTGACTTACTGAGGTTTGAAAATGAGATTTTCTTGAATATATCAGCAAGATCATAATGAGAATGCCCCCTTTTGGCATGAAAGGTAAGTCCTCCTCTCAGAAATCCACAAAGATGTTGGCAAACCCAGAGTTTACTGATGATCTTTGAGGGGTTCGCAGTGTTTCATTTTAGTGTAATTATAGTGAGGATGAGACATGAAGCACATAATAAGTTTCTGGCATTTTGCTGCACTAAGGGAGAAAAATCCTCGTAGCTTAATTAGTCCTCGAGAAATCAATGGTGGAAAATCACTGGAAAAAACGAACGAGCGTTGTTGCTGTAATCAAGGAAACATGTCTGCTTGGATATGCGTGCGTGTCTCTTTACATTTCTGCCAGTTGCTGTGACACAACATACCTATCTCATGATTAGCAGCTGCTCGAACTCTCTTTGTTTTTGTTTTTTAACGCTGGCGTTGCTCCAGATTAGGAAAAAGTATTTACATTACAGAAGCATTGCCCAGCAGAGGAAGGTTCAGCAGTGGCTGTTCCTGGGCTTTTGCTATGATATCAGAAAAAAAAAGGTACTGGGGTGTGTTGCTATGGCAACACCCGATGGAGCTCTGTTGGATTGTGGCTCTGTGTCAAGGTCTAAGCCTCCGTGTAAGCAGAGTATGCTTACTGCGTGTTAACCATGCCTACCAACTTACCGTCTCTCTGTGGGCTGTCTGCAAGGTTATTAGTCGCCTCTTTTTTTATGTGTGGTTGAGCAAACAAATTCAAATAATTCATAATTACTTTTCATCATGCTCGGTAAAATTGTATCGAGTATGGTCTGCCTCATTTATTCACAGCACAGGCTTTTTTTTTTCTTTCTTTGGATGCATTGTATTGGCTCAGCTCTAAATAAAGACATCAGCATCCCAGATGATTATGTAACTGAAATGTTGACTTCAAATTCCATCCATGTTTTCACCCGAGCCGTATGCTTTCATTGCAGATACTCATTTCAGAGACTCTTTCCATAATCTGTTTTGGCATATGAAGGTGCAGCTAGGTTCCATACAAACTCTCTATTCTGATAAATCTTTTGCTCCCTGTGTCGTTCTGATCCAGTCTTTCTCACTGCGTAATGAGATCCTCCTCATCTTTTTTTCCCTTTTTTTAAACAGGATTCGGAGACATACAGACACATAGTTTCTGAGTCCTTTGTTTGAATCTCTAAAGCTCTGTGACTTCAGTAAGAAAGTGAAAAAAAAAAGCTGGCTGGGGGTACGTGAATCTCTGTTACACAACCAGCATCCAACAGGGCTTGAGAGCCTGTGCAAAAGGCTGGAGAATCCCCTATTTGCCAACCGGGCTAAAGTGGACTTAACAGGGTGGAAGTGTGGCTCAAGTGGATATGAATTGCTTGCTGAGACAGGAATACTGTCCACCTATTAAAAATTACAGGCCCCAACTACTCTATGACCCTTACAACTCCTCTGTGATGTGAGAACTATAGTTCTTAATATTCTGTTTTAATAGTGTGATCACCAACACTATCTACATCATTATCTTATGATATGTCATAAGATATAAGACCTTGGCTAACATTATGAAGCTCCTAAAAAATCTGATAATGGCAAATGGTGCACTTTTTTTCTGCCTGAACATATGCTGTCTCCAGCATATTTTTTGTTGATACATTTCATGATCATTCCTAGACCTTTTTAAGATTGTGCATTATTCAATTTTGTCAAATTGCTTTCAGCATATTTCCGCATTCATAAGTCAGTGTTTTCACTCTCAGGGACATCTCTAGCCTCACAACTTTCTCATTTGAATGTTTTTAATCTCCACAGGATCACAAACCATTCAAATGATATGCAAAATCTAATTTACTGCGTGGTTCTCCTATTGGTCTCTTCTTTATCTGCAGCCAGCTTTGCTAGCGGCAAGGAATATGCATTTGTATTACAGAAGAAATGAAGAAAAGGGGAGAGAAACTCAAGGCTGCACAGGGGCTTTAGCGTTAGCTGTTCACCACTGTCCTGGGGACACGGTCTGACACGAGGCACTCCAGTTCAGGCTAAAGATGATTTTTTTTTCATAAGATGTTATCTCCCAGTCCTTCCTTCCTTCTCCTTTAGTCTTTTTGCTACATTTTCTTCTTGTCTTACCATTTCATTGCAAAGTCTTGAACACACTGTAGCTCATGCAGTGAAGTGATGGAGACTGAACATGCAGTCTCATATTGTTTATGAAGGGTAAGTTGGGCTTTTGCAGGACTTGTGGCAGTGCAGTGACAGTGGGGCTGAACTGGTTCCCTTAGCAGCTGTGCATTAGACACACTAAATGGCAATTTCTCGCCCACATAATTGGCTCCAGACAGACCTGGTTTCCTGTCAGCATATGATTGTGACAGCGACACATTCAGGACGTCTAAATTGAGAAGCTGCACTTAAACTCGTACACATCTCGCCAAACTTTTATGAGCCATGTCGGACTGCGTTTTGATATTGGATTTGGTTTATCTGGTGCATCCACATTGTTTTTATGCTTAATGAGTGTGAAATGTGTCTGCGGTACCAAGCAAACCCCTGGTGGTTTGTAATTACTTCCTAAAAAAGTTAGTTTTCCAATATCATCTTGTACCAGCACTGACCCAGACTGAACATACTTTCAGAATGACCTTTGAATAAATGTCTCTTCCTCAGGTGGACGGTTCAAGAAAGAAATAGTTGTGGATGGACAGAGCTATCTTCTTCTGATCAGAGATGAAGGAGGGCCTCCAGAATTGCAGGTAATATTGTTGATCCTTAAAAACATATAATATCTCTTTACTCTAAATGTCTCTTAACTTTTCAAACTGGCATGCAGACCAACAGGAACTTTTAAGAGACAGACTATTACTTGCAGCAATGTGAAAGCACTCTGTGGTTGTTCTACCAAAAGCACTTAAAGGGGAGTGACAGATCAATGAGCAAGCCCGGCCAAAATCATTTTTGTGGTCAGAGGGACAACACAGCGCTTAATCGTCCTATTAGTGTATGAAATGTCAAGAATAATGGAGCCACTGTTTCATCCAAAGTGGTCTTGCCAAGTCTCCATAAGAGAACAAGCTATTGATATTCGGATGACACTATTTGATGCTTTTCCACAGGGGGGTATATTTAGGAAGTGCTTCCTTAATCCAGCCTCATGTAATGACAGAGCAGCCATCAGACTTTTATCCTCAGTTATACTTAAAGATATGTTTCTCTAGAGGGTGTTGTGTCTTGTCTCCCATTAACATTTTTTACAGGACTTAAATAGGCTTTACATTGGGTGTTTGTGTTTTTGGATACATCGCCCAGCCTGGGCTTTATGAAGCCAAACAGTCAACATTCACTTTTACATTATTTCACAGAGTCTGAAACAGACTGTTTGTAAGTTTCTAGAAATAAGTTGCTAGTTTCTAAATATAGACCTAGAAGTAACAGAAATAATAAGTTGCTCAAAATAATTTCAATATTTTGGCGTTGCTGAAACAACCAGTGGTAGAAGAAGTATACAGATCCATAAAATGTGTTTAAAATGTGCTAAATCGGGATAGGTATCATTATCAGGATATGAGATTTTGGTCATATCGCCAAGCCCTATACTAAAGTATGATAAGATTGCCTGATGTTGACTGCTGTTTGTTAATGGTTTAATACTGTGTGTTTGTATTGATTACTGATGGTGGCTGATCAGGCTAATTATCAGCTAATTGTTCTCAGTTTCTAATGGCAATATGCAGTAAATGGTTGTCATTTGTGTGTGTGCTTTTTAACTACTTTCCTAATTAAACATGATGCGCTTGATGGAGTTATTAATGACTCCTGATGAAACTTGAAAGCTCAGCATATTCGTTGCCGTTTAGCTTCTCTTTTTATGAGTCAAATTAACAGAAAAAGCTAATATTTCTCTGTATAATATGACCTCTTTCTGTCAGCTGCTGTGTGTCTGTGGTGTATTTACAGAATTGGGACTTATTTTATTTTCAACATACATTAATAATAACCATAATTATAACTATATAACATCAAACAAAAGTTTAACACTGCAATTTGTCAAAAAACACTAATTTTACTGGGGACCCACTCAATTTCCCACACAAATGACCACCTGTGGGTCCTGGGGACACAACATCACTGAAGTATAGTACTTTAGTTACTTAGGAAATATCTAGATTTGAGTCTAACAAAAAATCTGTATTGAATCTTTTATGTTTCGCCTTCTTTTTTATCAGCTAAGAGAAATATACAATACTTCTATTTATTTAGTTAAAAAGGAAATATGTCAAATAAAATACATGGCAACATTTTGTGAGTATAGAAATGTCAGTCTTTGGATTTAAGTTCTTAAATATGAAGTTAAGTGTAAGTTGTTGCTTAAAGGTGTCAAAAGCTAAACCTCAATAGATTTCATAAGGGATTCAAAAGGATTCAGATTTAATTAGCAGATTCTATCAAACCCTAACTCTACAGACTGCCAAGAGGCTTGCTTGTCATTCACAAGATTCAACGTTTTCTGGTCACATACTGTATAAGCTCGATGAGAATATACCATGCGGTTTTATTAGCAGCTACTGATAACCTGACCTGGCAAAGTTCAGATTTATGCTTGCATTACACTCTGTGAGATTGGGGAATAGAAACGAGTTCAGCTCAGTTGTCAGCTGCCTGTATAATTAGTAGCATAATTAAAGGCCTGCATTATGTTCCCACTCACAGGAGGCTGAGCAGAGTTGTGGCTTGGAGGCTTGATTTGCCATTCATTCCCTATGGGGGTCTGGGTGAGGTATGAAAGCTGAATGAAGAAGAGGGCAATACGGAGGAATAGTTATCACTTGATTGTCACTGTTAGTACTACTTCTGCTTAGCCTCTTTCCTACAATGGATGGTGATTAGGATTGATTTCCTCTACTCAAGGGAAACCTCACTTTCCTGTTTGATTGTAAGCTACACAGAGATTATGACTGTATATGATGCGTCAAATACAAAGATTCCTAGATTATGATAGCAGTGGGAATAACAGAAAGGAAACAGATAAGGCTTCAGTCGTGGTGTTTAATCTTTCACTGTCATTCCACCTAGTATTTGCACTGTGCCTTAAAGTGAGACGTTCAATGTGCTATAGCTGTTGCTACACTGCCCCCTTCTGTCTGTATGTATGAACTTCAGTCAAAAGATGGCCTGCAACACTTTTAAATCGCTAGTGAATATGCCTGCATGTCAATAACAACAATGCTTGTTTCCTTGACGTGTTATAAGAGCAAACTGAATTCATTCAGACTTTTTTAGGACATATGAAAAATAATTTGTATTTGGTGTGTTTTTATCACAAAAAAAGTTCAAATACATGTACCTTGTTAAAAATTCAGAAAATTACATCTACTTCTTCTTTCTCATTATAATAAAATCCGGAATCTAATAATATGCAAACAATTTTATTTCAAAAGTTTAACTAGTTGATGCAAGATGTTTCAGTGTATATGCACTTACAGACCTGCAGAAGCCATGATTGGCTCCAACCTAGTTTTGACATCACAAAATCATTCCTGTAGTTTCACTTGAATTCTACTTTAATTTTACTGAAAAATCTTTGCATGATTTACAGTTCAAAAAGCTCCTTATTTATCTTATGTTGGTCCTTTATGCAGCCCCTCAGTTCAGCCTCTGTCTGAAACAGGCCATTTTAGCCCCTGTCTCTTTAAGGCCTCCTGACGACCCCACTCTGTTCTGATTGGAGGCCATGTAAACAAACAGTAGTAGTGGGATTTTACTAATTTTTCTTGTTCTTTATTCAAAATGTCAACTTCTCAAATACATTCGTACATATTCAAGCCCAAATCCAATCCAAAATATGCATGTGGACAACACAATCAACATACAGAACAACCTTAGCGACAACCTTAGCAACAAAGGTTACAGAACGGACAGCTGTTTTTTGGGCACACACGAACAATCTGACGTCATCACAGGGAGGAAGTAGAGCTAACATTGCAAGTGTTCAGAGCAGGCTGAAGCCTGAGCTTTTGACTTTCAGGAAGCATTTTACATTCGTTCACTTCAAGTTTTGGAACACATCTGTCATTTAAATAAATGACAGAAAGTCACAAAAAGCACGATGTGTTCCCTTTAAGGCGAGCACAGTGAAATTTTTCCCTTTCACTGTATGAATTTGAAAACAGCCTTTGAGATTCAAACTCTTCACATACAGAATTCTCCACAGTGAATCTCAAACATACAAATGAAGTAGAGGTGGAGGGGGACTTGAAGTTCCAGCATTTAACTGGAGTGGAGGCAATGTTTCTGAAGCAAATAAAATCTGCTTTGTGAGTGTTGTTCTTGTGTGATGACAAGGCAGCTTATATTTCACCATGCCACCTCTGCTTTGTCCTCAGTTTGCTGCCTGGGTGGATGCGGTGGTTTTCGTCTTTAGCCTGGAGGATGAGATCAGCTTCCAGACAGTCTACAATTACTTTCTGCGCCTATCCAGCTACAGGAACACAGCTGAGGTCCCAATGGTCCTCGTTGGAACACAAGGTGTTTGCCCTACGTCTGATAGAAAGTTTTGTCAAGAAATTGCTTCGTCCAGAGTGGAACTACACACTCTTTACACAGGAAATAATGTCTGATTAAAGGATAACTCTGGTGATATTCAGTCATTTTCTTACTGTCAACAAATCCCATGGAAAGGCCAACAGTGACCAACAAGTTCCTTCATTACAATGAACATGATGGCACTGTAGTTGATTTTGACTTGATCCCACATTCTCCAACCTACTGCCATAAATACTCACTAGCACACTAAATCTGCAAAAAATCCCCAACAATTTTACAATTGTTTTAGTAATGTTTGCTAAAAACTGCAGTTCCCAGCTATTCTAGGAAATGATTTAGCCTTTTTTTTCCTCCAATGAACCATATATTCCTGACCCATATTAAAGATTTATGTCTTCAGACACACTAACATGTTGGCTTTTTGTGAAATTTGTTGACGATAAGGAAAACATGGAATATCATCAGCCTTGTCCTTCAAGTTGAATGTTTGAGTAATTGAGTTTTTCTCACCCTATTCTCTTAGATGCCATCAGTGCTGCCAACCCCAGAGTGATTGATGACTCGCGGGCTAGAAAGTTGTCCAATGACCTAAAGCGCTGCACATACTATGAGACTTGCTCCACCTATGGCCTGAATGTGGAGAGAGTCTTCCAGGATGGTGAGACGGGTGTCAAAAAATGAGTGGACATGGGTTAGACAGATGCAAATGACATGTTACCTCCTCTGGCATGTGATACACTTTTTCAGGGGCATTACAGTTTGAGAGGCAGTGCACAACATAGTTGTTGTGAACTGTATTCTTTCCTTCTGTAAGTAAGATCTTTTCAAATTATCCTACCATATCAACGTCCTAACTGTTCATATTTAAAGATGAACAACTTCCCAGTGGCTGATAAGCTTGTTTTGGAAAGACGACTACCAAGATGTCTTGACAGTTTCCTGGATTAGACGTCAAAGTTGCAGCTTTTAATGAGCAGTATTGTGTGAGAACAGTGTGAACACTTTTAGGATGCAGGGTTTTTTCATCTGCTTTCTATCTCGAGTGAAGTGGTTAAATCAGGTCTAACTTAGTTAAATGCAAAATTATGAGCCATTTCATGAGCCACTTATGCCCTTTGACTAAAATCATATATTATCATTTTTCTTCTCAACTTCCCTATGTCACTTTGTGAAACATGAATAGAATTTGTTTTAAAATTCAATAATTGTGATGGTAGGGAGTCCTTTCTCTTCAACCAATGCTAATTATACCATTCATGAGTTACTGTTAGAAACACACTACTGCCTGTGCATGCTTGGTGCACAGGAGGGGTGTACAAAGACATAAATATACTCCTTATGCTGTGTGCTCAGCAGCTAAAATTAACAGGCTCACTTTAATTGATAATTCAGTAGGCATTCTGCATTAAATTAAATGTTAATCATGGAACGTAAAATCAGGATTATTACATAAAAATTTGGAGCTCTAAGCTCGGAACCAGCTGAAATGTAGTTGTATATAAATGGTGAAATACCCTTGTAATATCTCCTAAAAGCGTGAAGTTTCTGGAAACTCTTGAGTTTTTCCCTGAGTCCATAATTGAAGTCATGAAACTGTCATTTGGAAACTCGGCTGCTTCAACTCGAGCATATTATCCCCTTAGGCTGCAGCTCCTTTTGAAAGCCTGTCAGCCTTTCACAAAACATCTGAATATGTAACACAACCTTCACTTCGCATTTCATTGACTGTTGATGCACAGGCACGTTGTCTTTCCTCCCTGCCTTAATTGCTTCCTGAAGCCCAATTTGAAATAATTAAAAGAGATGAAGGAGTGTTGGCTGTCTGGAGAACTCACTCTGTATCACTCTTGCCTTCTTCCCGCATTTGCCATGCTGCAGCAGGCAGTCAGGCCTTCTGGTCCCAGCTGTCAGCGCAACTTCATATCATCTCTCTTTCCCTCAGTGCTAATTCACGTCTCGCAGCCATGAACATCCCCTCCCTCTCGCTCCACCCAGTCCCTCATTCAAGTGTGCCCTGAATTAAGTGACAAGATGTACCAAGTGCATGGCAAATCAGGTTGTTCAAACGGTGTCACTCCTCTCATTTGGCCAACATCACACTATAGAGCTCAGAGAATGACAGAATAAAATAGCAAGTATCATTTTGTGTGATTACTTTCTTTGGCAATGGAAGTAGCTTGTTTTTTTCCCCCGGAGATATTTATAAGCTACACAGTATGTTGCTTAATACCTGACTGTAAAACAAATGGCCTGAGGTGGTTTAGATAATGTGTTCATATTTTCTGTCTGGCTGGAATTAGCTTTGCTTTCTTTGTTGAGCTCTATTTGGTAAACATGGTTATGACAGTGTCTTTATTAAGAAACACAAATCTTTTTCTTTGTTTGTAGCACATTGTGAAGACAAATTTAACATTTCCTAACACTGTGTACATCTTGTAAACTTCAGACTTGCTAACAAAAAAAATGTAGAAAATAAAGTAGAGTAAAGCATTTTTTGACAGTGATATAATACCACTCAGAAAAAAATCCAAGTGCCATTAAAAGAAAATGATATCACCCCTGAAATCTTTGTCCACCAACAATAAGGTTAACCAGATAAAGTTTGACAAATTGGTCCATCAGCGCATTGTGATTTTTTTGTTGTACTGCCACATATATTTCCCAAGAAAACAAAACAAGTTATAAGTCACTCACAATAAGTCTCTTGGGCACATAAATACTATACTTCCATGGAGAACATCAACTCTAATTACTAACAGTGCAATATTTTTGTAGCTAATTTCCAATAAAGCCAATATACCCAATCTCAGTAACGATATAGACAGCCAGATGTGTATCATTTAAAATTGCAACTAACAATTTTTACCAATTAATCTGTTGATTATTTTCCCAATTAATCAATCAGTCATTTGGTCTATATATCCGCAAATACTGAAAAACGTCAATCACTGTTTTCTAAAGCCCAAGGTGACGTACTCACATGTCTTCTTTTGTCCCGACCAAAAGTTCAAAACCCAAAGATATTTAATTTACTGTCATATAAGGCTAAAGAAACCAGAAAATAATTTTCTGTCCATCCACTGATCAGTTAATCGAATAATCGTCACAGCTCTACTGTTAAGGTTTGTAGCTGCTACGACTTCTTGCATTCTCACTTTTGAGGTTTTACGAGCTGCCCGTGTTCACTCAACAAAATAGTGTTAGTGTTAGAATAAAGCAACATAATCACTAAACTACAGAAGCACATGTGCAGTTCTGATTTCTATGTTCTCATTGCTCTATTCACCAGCCCCCACCACTACTGTTCTTTTACTGGAAGTTATTGATGTCAAGACAAATTTGAAAGGATTAGCGAACAGTCTGTTCATTTCTCTTTGCCACTCTGTCCTCCAGTTGCCCAGAAGGTTGTGGCCATGAGGAAAAAGCAGCAGCTCTCTATTGGTCCGTGCAAATCTCTCCCTAACTCTCCCAGCCACTCATCAGTCCCCGCTGCATCCATCCCCTCTGTTCACATTAACCAGGTAAGATCAAAACCTTCAGTCTGTCAGCGCAATGTTTTACTTACTGATCAAGTAAATCTAATTAAGAGAAATATGTATAGAAGCTTCCACAAACTCAACACACAGTTTATTATCAGTGCAGGAAAATAAATGCAATGTCCCTTATTATAAAGATTTTGTCCACATCAAATCTATCTTAAATTGATGTTCTTGCTTATTGTTTTTATTTCTTTCTCCTTTCTGACTACTTTCTATCTCTCTTTCTCTTTCTTCCTCCCTCCCTTCTTCTGATTCTGTCGGTTCCTCTTAATCTCTCTCGCTCCCCAGGCGGCCAATGGTGGGGGTGCATTCAGCGACTACTCCTCCTCTGTTCCCTCCACCCCCAGCATAAGTCAGCGGGAGATGCGCATTGAGACCATTGCTGCCTCCAACACACCCACGCCCATCCGCAAGCAGTCAAAGCGCCGCTCCAACATTTTCACAGTAAGTATGCGACAGCTGATGCAAAGCAACACCCACTCACACTACTAGAAGGCATGTTGCCAAGCTCACTTTATCCACCAGAGGGAGACAGGTAGCTCGAAATGCATCAAAGCCACCTCTCCTGCCTCCGATGCAGGCAAAGAAAGCGTCTTGCTCACACAGCACAATGGGCAAAAGGTGAAAAAGACTAAAACAGAAATTATATTAGATCCCCAAAAATGCTCCCAAAAACCTTTTATGAAAGCAAATATCAAAGATAAGCACTGTGGGAAAAAAACGTAAACTCTTTTCATGTCCTTTTTTTTTCTCCTAATTGGATGTAGTAAGTGAACATGGATTACGTTTCTCATCTCACCCATAACAAACTACGCCCTCTGCGCTGTCTAAATCTTTGACCTCCCTCCCCCTACCCCTCTTATTTTTACTAGATCCTTTCTTTGCAGTGACTTCCCTTATGGGAAGAGACGGCAGCAACACCAATGCCACTTCTCCTGCCTGACCAAGCTAAACTAAGAGTCCGAGTCAGCCTATGGCCTGTTTACACGCTGCTAATAATGCATGCCCCAACACCACAACCTTAGATAGCCTTGCTCCAACTGCCCCCCCCAGCTACTAAACATCTAGCTAGATAACTCCGCTATCCTCACCCCACTTACTTCTGTTCTGGCCCCAAATTTGATCTCGACCACCCAAGATCCCAACCCCTGCCTGCCTGCTCTTTACCCCATGTCCTGTCGTATTTGCCCTTTGCTCTAACCAATAGCATATGTGTGCACTAACCACTCTAATTTCCTTAGCTGTCCTAAGCTTGTCTTTTTACTTGTAGCCTCTGCCCTCTTCTTCTACCCAGCCTGCACCTCCTTTTCCTCCTCTCTCTTCCCTCCTACACCAGCCCTCTTTGCTGCTAAGCCTCTCCTAATCTTGCGTAGCCAGACCTCTGTCTCCTCAGGCTCAGGGAGGTCTGTCGAAATTCTACCAAAAACTGCGTTTTTGTTCTTTTCTCGACTGAAATAATTCCACAGAGAGCTTGTTGGTGCTCAAAAAGAAAAACCAGCGGTGCGTTTTCACAGTCACAACTAACAGAATGGCTGAATCAGGATTTCCAAAGTTGCATCTGAATTTTTTTTCCAAGTTTTCATGTTTTTCATTCTCCAGAACTTTGTGAGCTTTATAAGACAGAGATCAGACTACATGAGATTACTCCTTTCCTAACTCTACCCCTTCCTCACATAAAATATTCCTTCTCTTTCACCTATCTTCACCTCTTTCCTCTTTTGCCCTCCTCCTATGATGCCCCCTAACCCCTGTCTCCTACCTCCTGCCTTCCCTCTCTCTCTCCTTCTAACTAACTCCTTCTCTAACCTTCCCTATCCACCCCCCCTTCCTCTCTTTCTCCTACCGCCTTCACCCTGTTACCCCAGCTGCTGTGGGAGCCGCAGGTTTGTGGCATCCGAGCAGTACAGGCTGTGTGCTAGCTCCCCTTGTTGTCTCCCTTCCCCCCCTGCTAGGTAGTGACTAACCATGTCCACCAGAGAAATGAGCCTCTCCCCGTCCGCGTCATGGAGATGCCGAAGCACGCCACCTACCCAGTGTGGGTGCCGGAGTGGCAAGCCGAGCGGGAGTTTCAGCTCATGACCTTCTGAGGAGCAGCGAGCGGAGGGTGGGAGGAGGGAGGGTGAGGGAGTAAAGGAGGAGGAGGAGGAGGAAGCAGAGGAGGAGACGGAGGAGGAGGGGACGGAAAGTTAACGGGGCGATGTCGACATTTCTTCAGTGACACTTGAAGAGTGCGATGGGCTAAGGAGAGGAAGACTTACAGTGCCATTTTACAAAACAAGAGAAAGAGAAAATATTTCATCAACCCAACAATATCAAGGATGTCCCTTTCCTAGCTTTGTCTGTTTTAAAAATAAATTGGCTTCTGTGTTTAAAAAGTACGAGTTCTCTAGAAGTCCTGCTAGTAACTGACAGATAGCAGGCTGCCATTCATGTTTTCTAGCCACACTCTTGTAAGTAGTTCACTCTATGTTGATTTCGGGAGAAGTACTCAATGGAAGAAAATATGCCTTAACGTCATCAGAAGACGAGCTTTGACAGACTTCAAAAGATAAAACTCACTTTAGTCATTGCATACCAGGTATTTTGTACTGATAGTACAGATGGAGAAATTGCTGCAAGAAATGTATCCCGTCCAGTTGTTATCAGATATAAAAATATATATTTGTCACATTCATG
This sequence comes from Thunnus thynnus, assembly GCF_963924715.1. NCBI lineage: Eukaryota > Metazoa > Chordata > Actinopteri > Scombriformes > Scombridae > Thunnus > Thunnus thynnus. The sequence goes on from NC_089528.1 coordinate 18,729,320, forward strand.
GCGCTGGCATTGGGACTCTTGAAAGAAACATCCTTTGCAATGTGCAGTTTAACAGTGTTGGAGAATCCAATGACCTTTTGGCCTAAATTTAATGTGACTACAATCCAAGAAAATGTAATTTATCTAAAAAGCCCCTTGAATTAGTGAATGAACAGGTGAATCCATCTTGATAATGCAGTAGGTTATCTTCTTTTAAGTAAGTGATTAAAACTCAAAGCTTTACTACAGAAGATCTTATCATTTTGTCTTTTCACCGCACTCACAAATCAATTTCACCAACCACAACCATTTCAAGCCAGTTTCTACCATAACTGTCCTCGGCCACTAGGTGTCAGCACAGTACGCATTATTCTTTCCTAGTGCTTCCATAGTCAATAACTCTAAACAATCTGTTTTGTAATCTGTCTGTGGTTCCCTGACGTCTTCAGGCTGTCTGTCCCTTTTTGTGTTGAAAAGCACACTGTTTAGGAATTTAGATGAATATTACAGCATTTTTTATACTTAAAAATTCATCCCACTCATTCGTCCGTATTCATTAAATCCATTTATTAATGTCTGCCATTTGGTGTTTCGCATTTCATATTTTTTAGTCCCTTGACTTGTTACTGGATCTCCACGTATGAAACAAAACAAAACAAAGAAAAAAATAACCATTTGACACTGTTTTTCAATATTTGCAGATTTGTGCTTCTGTTTCCAACCTTTCTTCAACAAAAAGGGCTTTCCAACTCCTTCCGAATTAGAAGAGCATGATGGTTTTTAAAAAAAAGAGTCCCCCTGCTTTGCCAGTCCTGATAGAGAGGAGATTATTGATTGAGGACTTACAGCTTGTCGCTGCTTTACCCTCGATGCTTAATCGCATTTAGGGTAATGCATAGAACTTGCACTATACGGAAACCGTAGGACTTTGCGTCCAACGCAAAAAAAAAAAAAAACAAACAAAAAAACTCGAGTCCATTTGAGTGTTTGTGTGCACTCAAAGTAGACCGTCAGATATCATGAAGTGAGACAGACTGTAGGGACTCTTCTGGAAATGCCCCGTCCACCCCTGCCCACCAACCCCCCTACCCCCCCGCCCTCATTCAGACATACCAATACAAAAACACGCTGTACAGTCAAGTCACTCTTGGAACTGTTATCCAGCCACCCAAAGGACACAACCTTTCCTTACATGACATCACACTGCCTTTTGCCATAAATGAGGACTCAAGGACTAGAGGTGCCAAGTTGTTTTTTGTTCTTCCTTTTAGATTTTCCTCCATTCATTTGGTCCGTTTTTGATTTTGATTCCTTCTTATTTTCCAGGGAGTATTGAAGTTTTGAATGGAACTGAAAATGTGGTATATATGTGCTATCGTAGAGGTATTTTAGATTAGAGTAACTTTGGGTAGTTTTATGAAGGCCTTCATAAAAATCAGGGTAGTGTGTCAGGGTGTTACAGAGCGATATTACACTGAAAGTTGCCAACAAATGAAACTGGGTTGCACCGACTTGTATGAATGTAGTTAAACTTAACATTTGTTTTCCTTTTATTTATTTTAAGTTATTTATTTTTTGCACATTCAATTGTTTTGTTTTTTTTCATTCATTTATTTATTTTCATTTTTTTCTCAGTTTAGGTTTGGTACAGAGATTATGAACTCTTGCATAATCGCTTTTCTATCATGAACGGATTGACGAAAATATAGACTGCTGTATATCTTGTATTGTATTTTATTTACAATGGTACTCTATAAAAAGTACATATATATATAAGGAATATATGAAATAATGCCTTTATTGTCCATCCTATATTTTGTGGGAACTGCGATGTTTGGCTCAATCTGTTGAATATTTTGAAGTGAATTTGTGACTTGCTTTGTATGGTGTCTGTATAGAAGCTAAACAAGTCATCATTAAAAAAAAATAAAATGTTGGAAAAAATATAAAGCAGAGTTGGTTTAATTGAACTCAGACTCTACCTCTCTCCATTGGTGACTGGACATTTCTCATGTTCTGAGTGAGACCATACACACTCATGTCTGTCCCTACCTGTGCCTCATCTCTTTATTTGTGTTTGGGTGGGAAGGTTATTTTCAAATGACTTATTTCCATATAAGGTTATAATAACTGTTTAACCATTTTTACCTTCCACAGGCACAACCAGAAACTTAAAATGTTGAAATGCATTTTAACCTTTTCTTTGGCATTTGAATTGTTTGACATGTGTGCAGGATGATTTCATGTCCCCCCTAGGTTTTGTAGGTCAAAGGTCGGAGGAAGCTACATGTACTGAAGTCTGCTGTAAAATAACCATTTTCCCTTCTCTCCTTTAACCTGTTTTGAACTTAAACTTATTTAACGTGCTACAAAAGCCTGTATCAGTGCAACAGTGCTAAAGGCACAGCTGATCCTACACTGGGTATAGCAGCAGTTGGTCTGCAGGTCCACTAAGGGCCCACTCTGGGTCTCACACAGAGGGAAGGATCCCCCAAAGGGTTTCAGGGCTGAGTCATGACTCAATGTGTGGTCGTCCTTGGTCTCCTCTGTGTTGAGATGTGTCTATTGTGGTCTTGGTTTGGTCTCTTTTTTTAATTTTCTTTTGAACTTGCACGTCGGTGTTACTGCTGTTTGTTCCGCTGGTCTGCTTGTCTGTTAATTTCGAGCTTCTTTTGAGACTTTTTTTTTTGCAACGTCGAGTTTCTCCACAAATACTGCAAATGCTCAAACACAAACCCTCACCTCCCTCCCCCTCATCTCTGACCCCCAGTCTCTCTCTCTCTCTCTCCCTCCCTCACACACACACACACACACCCCAACATACCCACACCCAGACTCACCTCGCACCCTGCAACTTCCACTCTGCTTCTTCATCAGTGTGTCGCTGCAGTTGCTGACTGACTTTCTTGTTTTCTTGCAGTCACGGAAAGCCAGTGAACAAGCAAAGAGCGTTGACAGTAAAACAGACAGCATAGGCAGTGGAAGGGCCATACCTATCAAACAGGTAAGCAGTTTTCCTAATCTTTTTCTCTATACCTCCCATAGTTCCCTGGGTAAGTATGATCCTCTTTTTGTGTCACTACTTGTTCCTTTTCTGTTTGATGTTGATACGCTGTCTGTTATAGATTTAATCACAGTGCTTCATCCATAGAGTTTGGGGAGAATTGTTGGGAAAAGTCGTGTGTTACTGTAACCACTAGATGGCGACATAATACAACCTAACAAATAACTTCAACCTCAGTGCAAGTGCAGATAACCACAAGAGAGATTGGCTGGGGGTTTTAACATAGCATTAAAAAGATATTTGCAAAAAATGTCCCTGTTTTTGTAAGTAAGACATATTTCAAATAAAAAAAATATACAGGTTTCGATATACTAAAGGCGCAATCAGCCATTTTTTGACCATATAAATTACATATACATTTATATATGTATGTGTGTGTATATATGTTTGTTTACACTGGTAATGTTTGTGAACGCAATTAAAACAGTCTTGTATTTTTGAAAATTTAGGGCTGTTTTGAGTGTATTCTACATTTTTTTGTTTAACAAACCTACTACAACATAAGAAAATAGTAATAAGTTAAATTTATTCTTGTCTAGTGGTTACTATATTTAAAATCTTGTCAGTCAATTTTTTAGAGATGATTCCAGTCTGGTAATTTCAAATTTAATATAGAATTTGTTCATATTTGGATATTCTTTTGCAGCTTTTTAATATAAGTCCAATTATTGCTAATAATTGTACGTGGGTGTTATTTTTTTCATGAAGGTTTACTCATGCATATCCATATAATCAACTTTGACAGCCATGATTTGCTGAAACATTCATTAGATATCCCACTAAATATAATTTTCTTTACCCTGACATAATCTATCACATGGTGCTTCATAAAATACTACAAACTTAGTGACATCACAGTGATTTCTATATTAAAATAGTTTTCTTTATTATTTTCTTTATATTTTATTTCTTGTGTATTTGTGCGTTAGGTAGAAATAGGTAGTAGTGAGCACTGAATTACACATCTGAGTAAGGATCATTTCCAAAGGTCCGACTGTAACCGTAGGAGAAGTAATTGACACATTGATTACTAATCACTCATGATTATATGAGGGCTTTTGAAAATGGGTCAGCATCCTTATATTATCCTCTTTACCTGCAAATGATGGAAGATTATGTCCTTCTTTTTTTTTTTTTTTTGAAATGTTGAGCCAGACCTTCTCATTCCCTTTCGAAGAAAATTGCAGAGGCTTTGGTCCAGCTGAAATAATGGCAGGGTGTCGCTTCCAAGCCCCCTCGCTCAATCAGAAAATAAGGCTTTGGGGAAACTACACTTTATCAGATGCAATATCTATCTGTCAATCTATGTGTCAGTGATAGTAGATGTTCGTGTAATAGAGACAAGTATTTCATGATAATACTGATTAACACAACAGAAGTTTAAATTGCGGCTTCATACATCCATAGCAACGTGACAAATTGTTAAAAAATGCCCTCAAAAAACAACATAGAGATTCAAAACTTCATGGTGGCCGTTCCACACACACGGTGTCTCCATTTGATCTGCAGATTAGTGTAATTCCCTGAAGAAGCTGCTCATTCCAGGTGAGCAGGAGTTTCACAGATCAGAAAGAATCCCCCTCTGAGCAATTTTTACTGTAAACTCTCCCATTCTTACCCAGTGCATTATATAGAGCTCCACTTTAAAGTGCAGGGCCTCTCCCTGAGTATCATGGCAACTTTTGACAAGATAAGCCATCTCCCCTTTTATCTACAAAGGATTTTTTTTTGGGGGGGGGGGGGGGGGTTTAGCTACAGATGGGGAGGGACGTGGGGGAGGAGGGCAGTGGTGTGACTAGCTAGGCCCGTCAACTGCACAATCAAGGAGATCAAAGTGTCAATGTGAGCTTAATTACCACTCCCCTCACCCCATCGGGCCAAATTACACACCGCATGCCCCCCCCCCCCCCACCGACTCTGCTCCCACCCCCCTCCCATCTATAAAAATAGTGAGTAAGGCTAACAATGCAGTCATTGCTGAGGAGCTGTTGGCAGCTCCTCAGCAGTGCAGTGAGTGTATTCTTACCCCGCCACCCCACCCAACACACACACACACACTTTATATCCCCTTCTCCCTGGCCTGTCACAAAGGGCCGGCCTATCAGTCAGCCACAGTGGCAGGATGCAGCTTTTCTCCTGGTAGTCTGACAAAAGAAGGCAGCGACACTATCTCCTCTGTGTAGATATGACAATTGTGTGGACACAGAGAGTGCGTCTGACAATCGGCCTGTTTCCTTATGTCGCACAGGCTGAACACACTCATTTCTCTGCGCGTGTGTGTGTGTGTGTCAGTGTTGTAGGGAAGCACAGGACTCCACACATGTTGCCTTTTGATGTGTCCACTGTCAAACTATAATTTAAGGAGCACACTGCTTGATTCAACGTGGCACGCAACAGAACAATTATGATAAACTGTCCCAAATCATTTGTCAAGGTTCCAATTACTGAAAGTGACAACGGTTTATGAAAGATATATTACAGCCATGATGGGCTGATTCAAGTAAAACAAAAAATTAGCCTGCACGTGTAAAGATTTTCACATTATTGTCTTTAGTACCTTTATTGATCTGCTTCATAGCACTGATTGCACGTATAGATTTATGTATGCTCCAGTAAGACTACGAGATGAGCAACATATTTGCTTGTAAAACATACATTATAAAGTCGCCAGAGGCCCTGTGACTGGATCATTTACTTTGTATGATTAGAGAGCCATTTGAAAGTGTTTTGCAGTTCTTCTATTGACTAAATTGAGAAGAGTGTGGGCAGTCAGCAACTATTGATTGAAGGACACAATTTTTCTTCCTGAAAAATCATCAAAAGTATCAATAAAAACAAGACTTACTGGAACATGAATAATTGACATTTAACTTTATTGCTTGTCTTTTTATTTAGTAATTATGTTGCAATTCCTTGTGAGCTGTACTTGTTCAGCATCTTAAAGATAAATAAATCAAAACATTGTTACACCGCAGGTCAAAAAATATTTAATTTTTTTCATTTTAGAATAAGATGATATTCAGAAAACATTATTTTGTAGTCTTTAATGTCCCCCTACACCCAAAAATGTTGCTTAATGTTCCTTGGAAGTTTGAGCTTCACTGTGCAGAATGATGTTTGTGCAGTTTGACACCTCATCTGATGAAGGAGAAAATGTCTCTCTGTGTTCACCCTAAATCTGAGTTTAACATGTGCACATATGAGCAACTGGTTTGGAAGCTAATTATTGTGTCATATGAAACTTTATCAAGTTTGATGTAAAAACTTGTAACCTCCAGTGCAGACACTGGGACTTTGCAGTAGGAGGCATCTTGTGTACTTAAGTTAAACTTTTGAAATGAAAAATGTTGAAATTCATAGATCCTGGATTTTTCAATGAGGGTGAAGCATTAGATGTTTTTTAGAAGAAGAAGAAGAATTTCTTCTTTATTTATATAGCACTTTTCAAAACCAGGATTAAAAAGTGCTTCACAAAGTGCAAACTAACTAACTAACTTTTATTCAACTTTTTTGTGGAAAAATCATATCACACAAATTATTATTCAAAGCAAAGTATTTTAATACATCTGGAATGGATCTTTGAATATTACCGATGGTTTATTATTATTATTATTATTATGAAGTCCTGCTCCAGAAGCTATAAACAGGAGAGTATATTGATAAGATATGAAGAAGCCCAAACTCTTGCGTCCCAGCATGCAGCCAAGAGTCACTACTTGTCCCCCCACCTCCCGCCTCTCAGAGGAATCAGGGTTCGGATTAGGATGATTGTCGGCAAACAGCCTGGTGCCCAGGTCACCGAGGGTCAACTCTTCCTGATGTGTTAATCAGGATTAAAGCCCGCAGGATGGGCCTGGCTAGCAAAACACTAACCCTTCAGCCCCCCCCACCACCCCTTTTCAGCTCATACACACACAGGCCCTGGCTGTAAAAGCACAAACATTGCCCCCGTCTTAATCCCCTAATTAAGCGGGCCCCTCCTCACTATTTAACCCCAGAGAGCCTCCTGGCCCTTGCACTCAGCAGCGTTTGGTCACCTCCAGCAGAGGAACTGCATTGTTTACCAGTGGATTTACTCACCAGATAAGGAAACCCTCTGAGGCCCTAAAAGGCCCCAGAAGATAAAGTAGAATAGAATAAGAGCTGAGTGGGCTTTGAAGAGGGGAGATCACACTCCCTAATCCCAGGATTGAGAGGTCTTCCAGAGTTCAGCATGTTATGTGTATGAATGCAGGGAGGTCTGGCAAATTGGATTGTCTCTCTTTCTGAATGGCCTCTCTGTGCCAGAGGAACGTGGAGGTTCAAATTGTCACCGTAGAAAAACTAACATGTGATTAAACCTGTCAGCCAATAAATTATAATAATAAAGAAGAAAAGTTTTAGGGGATTTGATTAGAAGCTACTATTGTGTTTTCATATTTCTTTAATATAATCACTTTCATACTGTTTCATAATTGTTACTTAAAATGATGTTTGTTTGCTTTGTTTGCAACCGCCATAATTAATCTGTAATAACAATAATAATGCTGTTTTATGGTATTTAACATCCATAATGGCTCATATCATCCACCATGCTGCTTTGAGAAGAGCATATGCTCACCGTGATGCCTTGTCTCTTACAGGGAATCCTTCTGAAGCGAAGTGGCAAATCCCTCAACAAGGAGTGGAAAAAGAAATATGTCACACTGTGTGATAATGGCGTCCTCACTTACCACCCCAGTTTACATGTGAGTCTCATCTCCACCCCCCTCTTCCTATTTCTTTTCCAATCGGCTTTATGTGTTTGTTACACTACTGTTTGTACTCGAGGGTGCTGCCGAAGGTTTTTAATGTAGGACTTTTTCAACCGCTGAGCACGACTCTCTTGATGCAATTACATTTACCAGCACTGCTGCATCAAACTGAAAACGACCACATACTGTAGGTTCATGATTTCCCTGAGCCTGATCGCTGTATATAATGGCTATTTAAACCAATCCTGTGACTTAAGCTTTAGTATTAAGAAAGAGGGTGTCCTAGTGGTCATCTCTGCCCCCCCTGTAGCGCCCATCCTCAGTGCCAGTTAATGGAGACATGGCTGTGCTGCTGCCTGCCCGCCGCGCCCAGACTCCACGCTGGCTTGTATTTATAATGGTTCTCACCGCATGGCAGCAGAGCCTGACCAGCCTCCCACATCCATCTTTGTCAGAATCCCGCTGGGCCGCTAATACCTCTTAAACACTCGGCTGGCTGGCAGCAGACAGCTCAGGAGCCCGATGCCACGCTCAGAAATGCCCGTCGTTCTCCCAAATCCCTCAGACTCCTTCCATCACTCTCACTCATTCCTCCAGTCCCGTGTTTGGGATGTTGACTTAATTTGGCGAGATAAAATGAAAGATATTAGCGACTCCTTGTATCTAACGAGACAGCTAAAACTTTTAACACAAGCCCAACAGTTAGAGACGTGAACCTTGTGTGTGGCCTTGCTGCACTGACAGTGTGTTAGCGGTTTAATTTACAAGCAGTTATTAGTAGAGCAGTGCTGTGCTACAGTGATGTATGTAATTGACTGAACAGGCTATCTCTTGATCATTACAGCTATTACAGGTCATCAGGGCAATCTATGAATCTATGAATCTGTTGACTTACGGAGGGAGGTGAAATAAGGGAGACAGTTACATTAGCACAGTAACAGCTCGAGCTCATTTTGAGCAGTGGAGCAGAGACAGAGTGAGAAAGGCAAGGGGAAGAGAGAGATTGAGAAAAGGAGAGAGGGAAGAAGAAAGAGGGAGGGAGGCAGACTGAGAGTGGAAGAGGGGAACCTTTAATTTCGCAGTCAGCCAAGCCATCCACACAATCACCTTCTGTTAATTCTATCTGCTACATCAATTAAATTGTTTGTAGAAACTAATTGAATGTGGCTTAATCACACATCTTAATAGCTTTGCACGCTTCGATCTGGCTGTTAATTCCTGCAATAAAATGAAATGAGAGCGCTCACTGGGTAATTAGCGAGGAGGCTTGGGAAAGAAATGAGTGCTTTATGACACGGTAATAAAGCAGAGGAGCCGGTGGGGGGACGGCAAAGGCCGAGCTCGCCTCTATCTGGGTCTTTTTCTGCTGAGCCCAATGATTTTCACCTTGGCTTCCCACATTTGGGCGGTAGTCGCTTTAAACCGAATCAAATGACCAAATTGAAAGAGAATGAGACTGTTTACATTCATTAAGCCTAACATCTCCCTATTTGGAGAGACAGCGTGGGCACAGGTGATGTATAATGGCCTTACAATCATTTTTCCACTATCACACACCCTTAGTGTAAGGTCTAAGATGGGTTGTGACTAATGGGGATGGAAATTGAAGAGTCTTTCATTTCTTTTTCTTCCATAATTCCTTGACTCTTGTTGGTCCGCTGTGTCTACTGTCAATTCCCTGAATTTGGAGTGTTACTTGTGTAGAGTGCAGACTGCTCATTGTTATGTTCTTATGTTTTTCTACTTACTACAGGACTACATGCAGAATGTGCATGGAAAAGAGATCGACTTGCTGAGGACAACAGTCAAGGTTCCTGGGAAGCGACCACCCAGAGCAGTGGCCACCGTCGCCCCCACTGCTAGTCCCAAAACCAACGGGCTGACCAAGGATCGCAGCACCTTGCAGCTGGGCATAGGAAACACAGGTACAATTATGTACCTGCCTCATTACAAGGCTAAAGGCCAGATTAATGGATGAATTATGGTTCCTTTGCAATTCTAATATTCAAGATACAGTAAATGAAGCTGAAATAATTTCGATAATCGATTTTCTCTAGCAAAAATGCCAAACATTTTGTTCCAGCTGTTCAAATATAATTTAATAATACTTTTCTGTGTTTTATATAATTGTAAAATGAATATTTTGGGGCATGTTGGACAAAACAAGCAATTTGAAGATTGGATTTTAAGAAATTGTTACAGGCATTTTTCAGTATTTTTGATGTTTTATAGATTAAATCATAAATCAAGAAAAGAATTGGCAGATTACTCAATAATTAAAATGATCATTAGTTGCAGATCTAGGTCTGACACCTCTTCAAACACAGTTTTAGGAGTTATTTTCAGAAAATTATTGGTGCTTTTGTACACTTTTACAATCTTAAGTCAAGATTTGTAGTTGTGGTATTGAAATGACTACCTGCATAAAGAGGTTTATTTTTTGTTTTACCTAAATGAGAAAACAAATCACAGGTACAATATGTAATGGTTACACAATGAGCCTTTTATTACTGTACTCATTTTCTGTGTCCTCAGTTTGTGATTAATCATAAAAATGGGCCCCAACAGGTTAATTACCTACTTTCCATATGTTTCATTCATGCAAATTAGCTGCCTCATAGTATACACAATGATGACTTAATGAGCATCTATGAGAAATCTATTAATTCTCGAAATTACTAAACAGGGAATTAAAAATTGTGTTTAAACATTATGCTGATGTTTAGGGAAATTATATCGCAAAAAATGAAGGTTTGTTTATCCTGGCCACTGTGCCACTATGATGACACTGACCTAGTTATTTTTCATCCTCTATGGTGGCCGGGGTCACAGCAACACAAAACAGTTTGGTCCTGAGCATTATGCCAGGGTTTTTCCACCTTTCAAGTTTAAAAATAGAGCTCCTCTCCTAGCTAGCTGTGCCACCGGAGGCTGCAGAGAGTCTGGCAGGCGTATAGAGGGGAAGCCAGTGATTGGATTTAGGGGTTAGGATTAAGAGTAATTAATACTAATTAGCAAAGTGATCCCTAGAGGGAGGCGGGGTCCTTCATCGGCTGTGAAACGGGCACAGTGTTTCCATCACTTAGGCTAAAGCTAGGCTGAGAGTGGGTACAGTGCCAAAGACGGGTCAGCAGGGACTTTTAGCACTGTCCAGGCAGGTTACTGTTAAACCTGGCCAAGGTGCTGCCACCACTGAACGGGTTAATCAGTCAAAAGCAGAGAAGATGTAGGAGTTTACAGAGCAGAGGACATTGGATCGAGGTTGTTCCATCCCACAAACTGTTAACCTTGAGTGTTGCGTTGAGGGAAGTCATCAGGACAAAAGGGCCACGAAAAACAGGTCAGACAGGGTTTTGGGAGAACGACACCAACTGGTTTCCTCTTTTAGTTTCAGTCCTCTTCCTTCGAACACAACAATGTTGTTTGCTCCTGGTGTTTCGTTTTTTGGAAAAGACTCCTCAATGACAAATTCCCAAGATTATCAGTTGCCATCCATTTGTGCATCAGGGAACAATGTGAGGGCGATTTGCCTTAATCTCCACTTAGGAAAAGAAAGGTTACAAATCACATCAGGTCTCTCTCCGGGTGGAGGACCCTCTTCTGATTATGCGATCGGGATTTTGATTTCATTAGACATGCAATTGATGAAGGGAACAAAGGGGTAATTTTTCATTCATGGCGTCCAAATCACAAGCCTTGTCTTTGCCTTTGGTAATTCATTCATTCCTTAGATCTAAAGACCTTTATAATCACTGGGAGAAGAGGGATAGCGACGGAGAGAAGGAGGGGCGGAGTGGATGGGGGAGATGGGAAGATGAAGAGGAGAGGTTGAGAAGACAGAGAGTAAATGAGAGAACGCATGCGCCCACGAGTTTGCCAAGCGGCCAGGTTTAATTCCTTTGCTGGGTGCTGAGCGGAACCATTTTAAATATGATCCTCCCTGTTAACACGCATCCTGCCGTGTCACCGGCGACAGATACATTGTATCAAAGTATTAATGGGCCCAGTCACTTTTAATCAATCCTGTGGAGGAGAGAGATGCATGTGGAAGAGGTGGAGATCTCAGGAAAGTGTTTAGCTCATTCGCTCTTCACTCTGCACTACACTTTGTCTCCAGCTTTAATCTATTGCTTTGTAGAACCCAAAGCCACATGCCTACTGACCAGCAGACCCTGCCAGTGCCCACATTAGACTTTTTTCTTTCAGTACCGTTGCAGTCTGACCTCTTGCAGATGCTAGAGCAGAGGTTCCCAACCTTTTTTGTCTGATACACAGAACTATCAGATGAGCTCAAGTCCCCCTTTATTAACATCTCTTATCATGCTCCAGATTTGTTCATTTGAACAGATTTTAAACAGAACACTATTTATAATATAAAAGTAGGCGTTGTTGTAGTATTTTTTCATTCACATGAGGAAATGTCAATGTTTAAGCTTGGCCTCTTTTTCACTTTTTTCGCCTTTTGTTCGACTTTTCTGCTCGCTTGCTAAGAGGTTTTCATGCACTCCCAATCACAGCACATTGTGTTTTAGGTGTAACAATTGACTCAAGTTGGTTTTGGAACTAATAATTTCAAAATGTATTGGTTTTAGTGACACAGATCAGCCTAACACTAATATATGATCCTATTTGTACGTTTATTTTCCTCCTAGACACAAATACGTGTCTGTATTGGTCTATATATATTTTAACCAAATTATCATTTCTATTTGCTGCAAGTACCCCCTTAGAGCTGCAGAAGTACCCCCGGGGGGTACATGTACCCTCGGTTGGGAATCACTGCTATAGAGTAACAGTTAGAGTATCTAGATCTTACTGTTTTGTCTGTAGACATATTTATTCTGTCTTTAGTTTTTTTGCATTACATAGCTCCATCTCTTAGGAAATCACATCCAAATTTCATCAAACTCATAGTGACAGTGTAACATAAAAGCAGTTGTAAGATGGCAAAGTCTGCAAGCATCCTCAGACAATTCAAAATCACATTATAAAGCCTAAATACAGAAAGTAAATTTGTCCAAAAAGCAAGATAACTAAATGTCTAAAGAAGAAAATCGGGTGCTTTTGCCATTTACAAGGGTTAATGTAAATATCTTAGTTATTTTGTTGCATACAGTGTGTGAAAAGTATGACTATGAACGTGTGAGTGACTTGTGTGGGGACTGGCAGCAGCAGCAGTAGCAGGGGTGGTGGGGGATGTCAGGGCGTTGGTCGGGATGATGGTGGTGGATTACACAGCCCGCAGATGATGTGCTGCCCGGCCCACATTAGCATGAATGCTTCATTATCGCACTACTTGTACATAATGGCAACAACTCCACGGAGGGGTCAGGCCTCGTCACGGCTCATCAGCCCACTGACGGCCCGGCCTAAAGAGAAATGAGAAGCAAGGCAGCGCTGCTTCCCGCTAATCCATCGCCTCTACTTAACACCCCAGCCTTGGATAGCCTGCAGAACACACTATATGGCTTTTGCTATCTCTTTATACACATGACGAGTCAGTCAGTGAGAAATAATCATAATGGTGTTTTGCACTTTTAGGTTTTTATTCATTTTGATAAGAATTGTAAAGGAATTAATATCAAATGTTTTCATGTGGCAACATCATTGATAAGAAAAGTAACACTTTGAATTTAGTCTAGAAGTATTCAGATATTTTATTCAAGTACAAAAGTACAATAGAAGTAGCGATACAACAATGTAAAAAGTTCAGAATTCAAAATTTTACTTAAGTATAAGTACACAAGTATTATAAAACCAATATCCTTAAAGTGTCAAAAGTAAAACTACTCCTTATGGAACAGAATGGCTGCTGTCAGTGTTATAATATTAAATATTAGATTATTATTATATTACTGGTCCATAAATGTGATTAAAGCATTTTTAATATTGTAGCAGGTTGAGGTTGAGCTAATTACAACCACTTTGTACTGTTGCGTTGTTTTTACTCTATAAATGGATGATATTTTATAAACTAACCATGTCTTTTGCATGTAAAATCTTAATTTGCAGTGGATTGGAAAGTACAATATTTACCTTTTAAATGTAGTGGAGTAGAAGTAGAAGTAAATTAAAGTAGAAGTACCTCCAAATTTGTATTCAAGTACAGTAATTAAATAAATGTACTTTCTGCCTCTGTGTACATGTCATGCAGTTTGACAGTAAATGGCTGGATTGATGTTGAATTTTTATCGCAGAAAAATAGAGAAGATACATTAATATGCAGGGGCGACAAAATCGGGCCTCAAATTAAGGTTTGGTGTACTCATCAAATGTTAGGAAATCATCAAAATGAAAATAATGTCGCTCTCTGTTTCGTAAGTAGAGAGCCTTTATGAAACAGACCATTATCTTTGTGCACTATAAAGTTAATAGTTTAATTAAAACTATTTATATTTGTTACTCTAAACATTTATTGCATTAAAATGTAATAATACTTGATGTATTTGTATTTGACCCTCACGTCACTCTTGCCGTCACTGAAGTTGGCGACAGTCGGTATTAAATTTGATTCTTTGGCCTTCGCTTTGCAGTTGTGAGGTTCATCCGTGTCCGCACTGCCACCACTGCTAAATCAGTGAAACGTACTGTAGTCAGGCCTGGCTGGAGCTGCTCGTACAGTGCTCTTTTAATGCCACAAGCTGATTATTTCTCCACTGTAATTACATTATCCTCCCCTTTATGCAGGAGTGGTCTCTGGGGACTAATGGATACAGCCATGTATAATTCATTAATCATTAGCATCCAATTTGACAATTAGACGTGATTGTTGAATTTTAAATATCAATCGAAGTTGCCTTATAGTTATCTACAAGGTTTTTTTTTTCAGTCTCTTTTTTTTTTTGAGGCGAGAGTCAAACTTCACACTGTGGGAATAAAGAAATTTGGGTATTTAATAGTAGAAAATAAAGAATTACCTCTTAACAATGAGGTGATTAAACATTTATCTCTTTAATATTGGGTTTTTGCTAGAAACAAAGTGGCGCAGTGCTGATGTTGTTTATAAAAATCACACTTGTAAATACTCCATGGCAACAATTTTTAATTCAGTAATGATAAAAGCAATCAGAAGCCTTTTTATACAAGTCACAGGCTTATTTTATGTATCATTCATCCATCACTTTTTGAAAAACAAAGTTTCACTATTTTCTTTTCAATACCCCTACTCCTCGGCTCTGCCTCCTCCTCCTCCTCCTCCTCCTCCTCCTCCTCCTCTGCTCTGATTTCAGCATGCTAATTTAGTCAGTGCTCCTCAGCATGATTCCCTCGCTCTCTCTCCCATTCTTGCTGCGATTCTGCTCCCTCCCCTCTGGGACCTGAAGATTAATATTCCTGGGCCCAACAAGATAATTACTGATACTAATTAGACATGATTATGTGAATTTGATACACTTATTACTCTAGATAATGAGTAGGACATATTATCCTAACAAGCACCCGTGCCGCTTAGTTTACTTTACACACGACCCACACACTATATTTTCTGTTATTGTCACCTCAATCAGAAACTGATATTCTCTCATAATTATTGAATAAAAGGCCTTGATGTGTGATACCTGTAAGATGGGTAAGCGTTGTTGAGAAAATCAGAGATACGGCTTGTTTTAGAAAACAACTCTCTGAAATTTTTAACCGTTCAGCGTCAAAGAAATATTGATTTACCCAATTAAATCATATTGTTTTTGAATGTAGCTGCGCAGTCTGTAAAAGAAGTGTTGTTTAGGAATAAATACTGTGAAAATTAACTTCTATGGTGGCTAATTGTATTTATAAGCTGTCCATTTTTTTACTAGTATAATTTTTAACAGTTCTTATTAGTGCAACATTATGTTAAATTGAAATAAATAAATTTTTCAGAATAAAATCCAGCAATTTCTTCAGCAGTTATTATGATTCCCCTCACGTGACTGGAAGTGAATCGATGAGTTTTTCAGAGTAGTTAGGATATGTTGTAGCGACTGCTTGTGAACAGGAGGGGAGGACCCCACATGGCGCAGCCTAGCCCATGAATTAGTAAAGAGAGCCAGGCGTCTGTGGCTCGCCTGATTGGAAGTTAGGGAGAGAACGCCTGCTGACACCAGTGGAGATCGATGTGGCAGTCAGAGGGATGAGGCGAGA
Source organism: Thunnus thynnus (assembly GCF_963924715.1). Taxonomy (NCBI): domain Eukaryota; kingdom Metazoa; phylum Chordata; class Actinopteri; order Scombriformes; family Scombridae; genus Thunnus; species Thunnus thynnus. The sequence continues at coordinate 18,745,214 of NC_089528.1, forward strand.
TAATTAGCGTTCAGAGTGTATCTTGTTAATTAAGGGCTAATTAGAGGCAGAGGCGGAGGGAGAGGGGTTTTGTGTGTGTGTGTGAGTGAGTGAGGGGGGTTGTTTGACACAGAGATGTGCACAAATAAGGTGGCGGCAGCATTTCAGTGCTGTAAGAACTACCAAAAATTTGTGGAGTCAATTAAATCATTATCAGTTCTTTCCAGACTTTTTTTTGTTGTTGTTGTTTATAGAAAACAATCCTACCAGTCCTTCAACTACATTTAGAAATCATTGAATCGCTATTCCTTTTCTTTACTCGTTTGTCTCCTATTTTCCAGGCGCTCCTCACTCCAACAGCAGCACGTCCCTCCAGACGGGCGGGTCGGCGTTTGGCGGCAGCAAAGACGGCATGCACCAGCGCTCCTTCTCCGTGTCCAGCGCCGACCAATGGAATGAAGCCATCAATACCAGTACAAGCAGCGGAGCCCGTAAGTCCTCCACCCCTCACCTGCTATGCTGTCATCCCCTTAATCTCTTCCACCGTTTTCACTCCTGCCATGATTTTTTACAAAGAGATTCATGTATTATTACCATAAAGAAAATAAAAACAAACTGAAGGGAATCTGATCTAGAGGTGTGGATTGGTGGAGTTGCCGTTTTCTCACTTCTTAGACAGGTGGAGCTCATTTTCATAATTAGGTGATCAGGGCTGTGATCGCTGTGACCTTTTTGGCTGCTGCTCTTTGATAGAAGCAGCGAGGAGCGTGTTCAGAGGAGAGGAACAGTGAAGGTTAACTTCCTGCCATCGATGCATCTCCACTTACCGCCTCCATGTCACATTGCGCCTTGTCACTGTACTTGAGTGAAGTAAAATAATATATTCACCATGCATGTCTCCCCCCCCCCCCCCCATCCTGTCTTTACCTTCCATCTTACTCGTGTGTCGTCGCCCCCCCCTTCCCATCTCCTCTGTTTTCCCCTCTTTTCTTCCGAAGAGGAAAATGAATGCTTTTCGGGGGTACCATTCATCACCAGTTATTTCCCTCTCTTTGTGGTTGGCAGTAAAAAAGCACTTAAATGCACATCAACAGAATAACAGTCATTTCCATGCATGTTTGCACTCTGGTAGTTCTCATTAGCACGGCGGCGGCTCCCCCCCTCCCCATGGGCTCCCAGGGGCCCCGGCAGTTTAAAGAGCGCACTTTACGAGCGCTGCTGGAGTCCAACTGCACGGCCCTCGTGGTTCCGCAGACAAGCCTGTCTCTCATTTGGAGCTGCCAAACGATCAATTCTGCCTGGACGCAGGCACTTCCATCACCCCCTACCCCTGTCTCCCATCAGCAGCATGCCCAAAGCAGAATTACTTAGATTCGTGGGGTCCTCAAATAAATGAGCGCGAGTGTGTGTTGTGTATGTGTTCTCTGAATTTTTAGTGTAGCTGTTTGTATGTGAGTTTTCCACAGAGCGTGTTTGCATCTGTATTACGATGTGTATGTGAGAGGAAAAAAGGCTTCATACTGGATGTTTGTGAATGTGCGTTCAGAGGCCGGTCTGCAGAGGACAAATAGAAATTCCTTAACGCTGTGCAGTGGAAATAAAGGGGCCAAGAATTTCCCATTTCCATGTTTGTTAAACTGAAAAGTCTTCAATATCAACATAGCTCATTAACCAGCATCCAGTCTTCAACTAAATCAGATCCACAATTTGCTCCATTATTCCATTTTCTTCAATTATTTTCATGCTACTCTTAAGGTAACCACAAATGAGCTCGAATGAGGCAAATGAGCTGAAAATAATAGTAGAAACATTGTGTCAAATGATAGATATGCTGCTCGTCCTTGGAAAGAAGTGTCTCTGTAATCAGTGCATAGTCAGACAGTTTAAGAGGCTTGTAATATACACACAAAGAAAATACTTTGTAGTTTAGAAACTTTCTTTGAAATTCTTTGAAATGTCTCCTTACAATTTAAAAATCTGGATTAAAGCAGGACAATATGTCTACTGTAAAGTATGACTGGACTATCAGACTACATAAACTTGATTGAAACACGGCCTCTTATCTTTCATCCTAATGTGCCTTCAATAATCAATACAGGGTGTTCTACGGTGAAGGGTGCTCATGTTTTGCCATTTGAATTGACTTGAACCAAGCCCAATCACTCCATTATCCTTGGTGAAGGTTGCAGGTTAACATAAAATGTGATTCTGAGATGCAAAAACAGCAGATTGATGATTCACTGGAGAATGAATGCATCTTAGCCAGGTAACCATTTCCATATTATTTAAAGAATGTCCTCATTTGTAAACCTATTGAGCAAAGGCAGAAGCAGAGGTAGTAACGTCTCTTGAATATTGAGCACAGATTTTTGATTAAATCCCGGCCCAATTTTTCTATTGCTTGCATTCATAAAGACATTCATTCTTAATGCACCGGATGCTTGTTTAGATCCTGCTCTCCTTGGTACACCTCAATCTTTGAACCTGAATTAAAAGCAAGAGGCTCAAGCTGTCATGACAATGAAGATGACAAAGACTTAAGTCATGGTCAAAGCGCTGGTAATGTTTCATTCCCAAAGTCAAAAGATTACTGCAGATTAGTGCCCTCTTTTAATTCAGTAATTAATTCAATATTACTCTATTAAGATATCATGGCTCACAGTTCTCATGGCCAAAAAAATGATACCAAGTGAAATTATACTAGTAGTCTAATAAGTCTGTCCTTTTTTGAGTGTTAGAATATACATTATTGGAAAATTAGACAGTTTTGTTCCAGTAAAACACAAAAACATTGCAAAGCGAGAAATGGAGCTGAAAGAATTAGTTGATTAATAGATAAGAAAACCAACAGAAAATTAGTGTGCAACAATTTTGATTTTAAAAAAATGCATTGTTTCAGTAACTTTATTTAAGCAAACATTCCCTGGCTTCAGGTTCCCAAACTGTCATACATGAGAGTAAATTGATTATATTGGTGGTTTTAGATAATCGGTCAAAAAAAACAACTACATTACCTTAGGCTCTTGGCTTTTTTCACTATTTTCTGACAATTCATGGAAAAAACTATTAATCGAGCTGATTAATCCGTAATGAAAATAATCAGCTGCAGTCCTTGTGGGAAGAGCGTTATTTTAACTTTTTACCATTTGAGTTTGAAACTAATTATTTTTGCATTACTTGCTTTTTTCTTTCCATTCTCCAAGAAATGTCTACTTCAACTCTGTTCTGCACTGTTCTACTTTATTTATAAGTGCTTTTTCTCCTCGTAAGTTTGCATATCAGGACACAGGTAGTTAATGCACAGATAGCCTTTTCCTGTGGCACTGTGTTTTATACCTTGGCCTCCCGATGTGAAGGTGATAGCATGTGGGGCGTTTGATTTCTACGCCAGGCCGTAATGAAGTTTGACATTTAGTTTGGAGAGAGCAGCAGAGCGCGATCAGGCCTTGATTAGCACGCTCTAATTGAGGATAATAAGGGGGAGGCGGTGATTGTTTCTAATTTTTGCCATTAATTGCAGCCGTTGGCTTTGATTGAGGACAGGCAGGGCTGCCATGTCAAGGGGCCTGGCGGAATCATAGTGCTCCTCACCCGAAGCCTCTTGAATAACAATGAAATTACCCCCCCCCTCCTCCTCCTCTTTACCCCCCTCCCCTCTCTTTCTCTCTCTCTCTCACCCTTTTTTCATTCTCATTCATTCAGTGTAGTGTTGGTAAAGTCAGGAAGCTGTTAGCAGCCCCCTCTTTGTCTCACCCACAGCCTTTATCCTGAAGCATGTTTAAACTGTCATCTCCGTGGTGGGAGTGTAATACACTGTAATCACAGGTTAGGCTGATACCTATTCTGCTGCCCAGGTGATCTTGGCTGAGTGGGAAAGAGACTCCTGATCCACAGTGTGCTTCATTACCCAGCTTGGTCCTGATGGCCCTCATACACACTAACAGCTAACTAATAATGCCACAGTGAATTTCTCTGCTTGCAGGATCAGTCCAGTTCTAACTTCACAATTCTCAACTTAAGAAATATAATCTACCAGTCATGCATAGTTGAGAACCACCTCAAGGCAGGAGACCTTACATTGTTTAAAACCATTAGGTCTCCGGTGCTTTGATGTTGTTGTTCACTGGTGTGTGCTGTAGTTTTATCAATTTCTTGTTCCTATAACTTCTGAAAGCCTTATTGGCCGAAACAAAGGGAAGTACGTTACCCTGTATATGTTTCAGGTGCAGGATGAGCAGGGCCAGGGTCATTTTCCACAACATTAGGGGCAGAAATTGATAATTAGAGGTGTTTATGACACGGTTGGGGCCCCTGAGGGGCAGCCCTCCCCTTTAACCTCAAGCGACATTAAACAAATGCTGGCTGTCACATCGGAGGCAGGTTGGAGCTCAAGTTTTCCACCCGCCATACGGAGCTGTGCTGGCGGGACAGACGCTGGGATGGAGAGGGAGGAGGAAGCAGAGGGTGGGGGGGGGGGCCACACGGAGGACCCCTGTGCCCCCAGCTGTCTGAGCCAGCTAATGACTCGTCTCAGGGGGGCTGTTGTAGGAGAGCAGGGAAATTGAAACAGACGCCTCGACTAGGAGCTGCTACATGTGTGGCTGTGTGCTGCCATTCAAAACACCAGAGAGCTTAATGCATGTAGTCCAGCACAAGCACCAATGTTATGTTTATTAATGTGAGGCCATATAATAAGTGTTATTTCTCAAGTAGCACATTACTATTTATGCTGAAATATTAATACAGGTTTTAAGGATGGCCCTTTATCATATAACAAATTAAAAATTTGTGAATTTGTTCATTTTTTTCCAGTAATGACTTTCTTGTTTGTACACATCAACTCTCGTCATGATGAGTCTTTTAAGTCGAGCGCAGACCTAACAATGTGTGTCTCAGGTGTTGTCTCCTATGTTTTTGCCCACGCTCAAACAATGCATCCCCAGGCCCTCTGAGCTCCACTCTCCCCCCATGTTAGCATCTTCAATCCCCTGCTGAGCCCATCTTACTCCTCCAAGACAGCCCCATCTCCCTAAAGGTAATGACCGAATTAGGCCTAATGTTGTACACTGGCTAATGGCACAGTGTCGCACATTATAGCATGTGCAACTGGCAACGACAACAGCAATAATCCCTGAGCCCCTTGTCCTCCTGCACTCCACCCCTGGGGCTGGGACGGTGCACAGGGAAATGAATGGAGTTTGCCACACTACAATGAGCTTTTGATGGGAGACAATGGAGGAGGCTGCCAGCACCACACAGGGTGGTAAGAGGAGAGCAATATGGGGCCCATCTACCGGCCCTCCCTCCCTGCTTCCCCCAGGCCCCTGGCCCCCGCTCCCAGATTCATAATGGCATCCGGAGGGGGAAAGACGGGAAAGTGATGTCAAATGTCAGGAAATCAGAAAGATGGCAAGCTGACAACCCCCTCCTATCGTCCCATCCCTCCTATCCCTTTGCCCAACGGTAGCACAGGTTAATATCACATTTATAAAATCACTTACAAGAAACAAAGCCAGTTCTTAGCCCCCTGTCTCTCTCAGACAGTCATATAGAGAGCTTTGCCGGGGGCTAACTTAGGTAACCATTTGTTCACTGATGGCCCCATACCTGTCCTTCACTCTATCTAAAGCTGGAGCAACACAGTTACTTTTGTAGCATTCAAAGACATCTCCAACTCTTTACTACTGTGGTCCAATTTTGAGGTTGTGACAAGTCTGCCTGTATTTTGCATGCATCTTTCAATAATGTAATTCATTATTCATGCTCACTGTCATTTCAGTGATTCATACACTATACATACATTGATACTTTATGTTAAACACGTTTTCTCTCTTTTTGAGTTGAGTATGTACTGAGAAAAAATGTAAAATGCGTGATTAGTTTATTTTTAAAGCAATAGTTCACAATTTTTCACATCTACCTCTTTTTAATGCTTTACTCATGTAACACAAAGGTTGGATTTTGTGCAGTTATTGGGGGACAAATCCACAGTCTTCACAAAGAGTCCACATGATACTACAGAACTCTGCCAGAGCAAAGTCATATTTACAGCTAAATTAGACACTTGCTCTCTTTGCTTTGTCGTCTTTCATGTTCTGCAGTTTTTTTACCCATATTTTCTGGTTCAATTGGTATATTATTAGTAATAGTAATATTACAATTAGAAGTAGTTAAAAAGTTAAAAAGATGTAATTGTTTTGATCGCACATTATACTCAATTCAGCAATTTTGTGTATAATTTTCTCCAAGCTTCCCTGGTAAATCAGTATTTTGGGCATTTAAAGAGCTTAAATAACTACTTGAATTCATGAGAGACTACTGTAGCATCATATTAATTTGGCATTGTGCTTAATTGTGGAGTTTTTCCTGGTTATTTGAATGGAACCAGAGATACCAAGCTCAAGCTGTGACAGTGAAAATTAAACCTATCTACATGTGCACTGAGTATAAAACATAGATCAACTTGAAAAATCCAAACTATTTATTTGACATGAAAAATAATGACTGTCTTTGCCTCTTTGTTTTATCTTTTTCAGCCAATGGAATGAGTGATCCTGCAAATTCCAGCGTAGGCAGCGCCACGAGTCCTAAACTTGAGCCACCTCCCTCGCCACATGCCAACCGCAAGAAACACAGACGGAAAAAGAGCACAGGCATCACAAAGCCAGATGGTGTATCTGCAGGCAACGAAGGTACAAGACAATTATTTTGCTTCAGTTTTGAAATAATGAAAACTTCTGAAACTTTACACACACATAAGATTAATACTATTATATATGTTTCTATAGGTAGTTAGCACAGTGGCTTTAAACACACAGGCTACTTCTTCAGTGTGCAAAATTTTAATTAAATTAAAATTAGCACTTTTTGCTGATGGGAAGCCAGTGAGGGATCATGCACTTGGGACTGCACAAGCAACTCCTATTGATGCATCTGTATGCTTGCACAGAGGTGGGTGGGATCTGGGGCTGGTGTACAAACCTCCTGTACACTAAACTCTCCTGGTGAAGCTCGTAATTCGTAGGTGAAAGGAAGCAGTTAGTGACACCATATAGTGTATATTAGAGGAGTCATTTTTTATGTCTTAGGCGAAGAGTGTAGTTAGTAACATGGGCTGCAGTAGAAGGGAATTGTCTTTACCACATTAGGTAGAACAACTGAAAAAAATACATTTATATAGAACTTAACAGGCACTTCTCATGTTTTTTCCCTCTATGCATCATCATAATTTATTATTTAATTGAAGATCCTGTATGCCAGTCATAAACCAGACACACAGTCATGCAAAGATTGTTTCAACTTTGAACTTCTACTCACTTAAGATTTCTTCATTTCCTACTGAAAACGAACATGATAATCTTGTATATAAAGTACATAAAGGTGTGTAGTTTTGTATGTCCATGTGGCCCCCCTGCAAGCTGCACCCTCACAGCCCCCATTTCTTTTACCGACGTATGAATGGCCTGATCTCCAGAAGCCGTGGCCCTCCTCAGCAGGGGAGTGGCAGTCGGCTCTCCACCCAATTAATAATGATTCTCCGGCCCAATGATGAATGGAGTGCCCTAATTGGATGGCATTGTGAAAACACTGAGACGCATTTCAGAGGCCATAAAACTGATGTCACTAGAGCGGGATTATCAATCAACAAGATTGATACGCTGGATAACAACAACAATGGCATTGACGCCTCCTAAATGGGGCTTAGCATTTATAATCATTATACTTTTTTATCATGGTCTCTGACAGCTTCTCTTTAAAGTCTGAATAGGTCTGTTGACCACATAGTTTAGAGTGAACATCATCAGCATCTCGGAGATAAGTGGTGCTGCTTTTATTGTTAAAGTAAGTGGTTAGATCAGCATCAGTAGTGGTAATCATAGCGGGCAAAGTTCTTGTCATATCTATGGATTTTGGAGATTTGGCTTAATGTTTGACAGTTGCTATAAATGTATAGAAGCAGGAAGCAGCTCCCAGCATCTTTTCAAGCTTTTTAAGGCGCCATTACTTCAGTTTTATTTGACATTACTTAGCTCTTAATGGGCCTCTCCTGGCAGAATTACACAGTCGTATTAAAGCCTTGAATGAGTGATGGCTGGCCTTATCAAACATCATCAAATCTCATCGATAAATCTCCTACACATGTTGGCATAATTGAAGTCAGATTACTCTTCCTGAGGAGGGAGTCTACAGTAATCAGACAGGAGGATGCAGATTCCGAATGTTTCTCACGTCATCAAATACAGATCTCTCTCTCTCTCTCCCTCTCTATCTCTCTTCCCTTTCTCTGCGAGGTTTTATATTAGCATCAGCTTGTCTGTTCTGCTGAATGCCCTGAAATACGGACGTATTGCTTAAATATTGGATTCACCCAAGTCTAGGATGTGAGTTGTGTCTCCTGTTGAAAGAAGAGGAGGGAGAGAGAGGAGAGGTGGGATCTTTGAATAAATTGCTATCAGTTTATCTCATTTACGGGGCAATCAGAAGCGTGCAATGCAGGCTGAAATTGAATTTTAGTAGTTGTGAAGCATCATAAATCAAAACAGCGTGAGCATCTTAAGGTGAGAAATCATTTTGGTCAACATGGGACGTGTAGGATGTACAAGGGAGTCTGGAGAAACTGTTGCTGCACTATCGTTTCCAAATAAGGTACTACGGTACTTAGCAAGAGTCTTCTGTGTGGCTGCTGAAGTGGGAGAAAATCTTTTGTACATGTTTTACAACCTCATGTTCATGATTATGAAAGGAGAAATGGCAGACGGTAATTGCACAGAAATTATATCTTTACAGCAAACTGTCAAATTGATCCACCCCTTGCAAAGCTAAACTTAAAGCTCGAAAATCACATTTTAAAACACATTTATTTCAAATCACATAAAGCCATATTTATTTCAAATCAATTTAGAGCTGTATTATTTGGATAATACATGACTTTTCTGCCATGTCTACAGTGCTACATCTCCACCAAGGATATGCACAATGGACACAGTCCCTAATATCCTATGCACTGTCAGAGCTGTGTGGTGTAATGAACTTCTCATGTGCTTAAAGAATGATGCAGGATGCATGGCGAGACAACTGACAGCCCCGTAATGTGTTTCCCAGCAGCCGCCCGGCGACGAGCTCTCTCGGTGTGTCGCTCGCCATAAACCCACTGGAAAATCGATGGCCGATAAAGAGTTGTGTTCAGGGGGAGCCCCCTCTGATTAATGCAGACTGTCAGGGAGCATCATTAATGTATTTCTCTTTTAAAGAAAGTGTATCAAATGCTCATTGTTTTGGGGGTTTTAGCTTGTCCAATGTGAGCAGAGAGGGAGGTGTAGGATTGGAGGGAAATTGGGATGAGAGGCACCTTCTTGATGCATGCAGTTTTATGGATGAAGATATTTACTCTCACTAAGGTCACAGAAATCAGGGAGAGAACAAGGACTAAGTGTGTGCCTGAATATATTTAATGGCAAGAATGTATTAAGGTATTAATGTACATCTACATCACAACTTTATAGACATACATTAAATTAAACCAAATGGCATCAAACTTTACTCTCACAGGCCTACAACATGCTTCACATATTACATATTACTTCACATATTACAACAAATATCATAAAAACACACGAGAAAGTAAAATAGTTCTAAAACAAGATAAAAGACCAAAGGAAGTGTGTGACCTATATTGAGCTCACATGCACAGGGAAGGACTTGGGTCAGCTCACTTTATTAGCACAATTACATTTTTAAATCAAGAATTTTTTTTTTTAAACTATCTTGAATAACTTGATAGATTTGAACATAGTTGAATTATGAAGTAGTTTTATTTTACATTTTGAATTGATAGAGTTTAAAGTGATTGTTTCAACAATTAAAGGAAGGACAGGGAAATGATTTTTACGTTTACAACTTAAAACAAAACCTTTAACTACTACTGTTACTGTTAACTACCTACTGTTAGCTTTTTATCCCATATTGTGGAGTAATATGCAGTCTGCCCTTATGAAATCTGTGGAGGTGATTTAGTAGAAATCTAGCTGCTCAATAGGAACAAAACACTGACATTAATGCACACTTGTAGTAGTAGGATCACTGGTGGAATGTGACTATAAAACTTCAATGCCAGATATTTTACAAAAAATACTCTATACTACTATACTATCACTATACGTGTAGATTTATTTTTTCATGCATGCACCTCTTGAACCAATTTACTTCTCAAAAAGACTAAAAGTATTAATAATCTGCTGCAACTCTGCTGCTCTCCGTATGTCCTTGAATGAATATATAAATATGAAGAATATAACACAAATATGTAAATGTGCAAAAGTTGAATAAAAAACAGACTTTAAAAAATAAAACAGAATATTTCAGCTCACATTCCCAGTCAGGGTTACAGAAGAAGGAGGCTGTTAGAAAAGATCATTTACCATTAGATGAGGCTGTGGAGCATCACACACAAACTAGCTTTATTGGGATCAAGGGCAAAGGTACATGTAACTGCACATTTATAAGTTTAAAATAAAAAAGACATTTCTGCGCAGCACCAGTTTGTTGTAAGTTGAATGTAACAAGCCAACAAATCTTTAAGGTGGAGAAATCATCTCTGTGGTATTATCGCCACTTTTTGTCCTTTTTTGTTCTGTCATTATTTTTTCTCTCTACTGTGCACTAACAGTAGTAAAGGGCAAATCTACTACACTACATAAGTTATCCAGATTTAGATAATAAGAAACCAAAGTTGGGCACAAGCTGCTTGTTACTGGCTCATCTACAGACAGACTGGAGCAAGAAATCATTTTCTTTCACACTACAAAGCAACCAGCGTCGACTGTTCATCAAAAATTATGTTAAGTTTTTATATGGCAAGGCCAACTTAACCCAGTATCCTATTGTCCTGCACCTTTAGTAAACTAAGGGTTAATATCCTCTGGAGTCCAGCTGAGGATTAGGAAATGGAGGTTTAACTGCCTGTGCTAATGGTGGGTGTTTATCTCAATACTTTGTTTTGTCACTCCCCGACTCGCTCTCATTTCCGAAAGCTGTCCCTGGAGCCTCCACTCTTGTAATGGCTTAGCTTTCTGAGCACCACAGTATGGAGGCAAAGGAATAACAAGATTCTCAATTTGGCTCTATACACACTGCCCACAGATACATGTATAATTGGCCCTGTTTTCATTCTGCACTGTTGTTAAATGCACTAGCTATTAGGGTAGTGGTATAGGTACTGATTTCATGTGTTTGTTTATTGTTGGAAGGGGTGCTCCTTGTTTGCTTGTGCGTGTGCATGTAAAAGTGTCTAGAAGTGTGTGTGTGTGTGTGTGTGCGTGCACGAGTGTGTGTGAGTACTTGTATGTGTGTCAGATAGATAAAGAGTGTGCTCTATCTCTTTCTCTCTCCCTGCTCTCTTCTTTCTGAGTTTGGTCGTGGTTCCCCTGGGGCCCCTGTCGCAGTAATGGCCTGCTCCTGATTGCTCTGATACAGGTTAGGAATATTGGCTTTAATGATGTGTAAAATGAGCAAGCAGTGCCTGTGACATTTACAGATGGCACCGCCTTGGCCTGTTCTTCCCAACTGCTCGTTAATTCACAGGAACGGCAAGCACTTCTTTAAGTGACTGCCTGATGCATGCATACGACACAACACAACACAACACATCCTGCACACCAAAACAATAGCTCACCTCATGTTCCTCTGCACCTTGTCATCATTTCAGCCAAGTGTTCACACAAATGGATAAAAAAAAAAATGAGAGAGTCCTCAAGGCTAAGAACTGTTTGCTAAGTCCTTTCTAAGGGTTTGTCACACCAGTCTCCAGAGGTCTTTGAGAGGCTTAGACAGAATAGATGCCGTGTTGCTGTCTGCCATATAGACAGCACAGCTGGGCTCAGCATCAAATCCCCTGAGGTGCTAATCTGGTCCACAGGTCCTCGATGGTGCATCTGCTGCAGATACACAGCGATAGAGGGATCACTGTCCTCAGGTCACCCTCGTTTCTTTCAGTTTCCAGTTTGATTTTCAGCTCAAACACGTACAGGAACTGGTATTAAGATATGATGTGCAGCATGTTAAAAGTAGAAAAAAGGCAGAGTTCCTCTTATTATAAGTCTGTAAAACGCATTTAATGTCTCTTTTTTTTTTTTTTTAGTCATGGAGCAATTATTTATTAATACAAAACATTTGAAGTGCTGCTGTGTTGCTTACGAGAAGCCATCAAGTAACTGATGAACAATATCTGTGACTTAGATGTTCCCTAACAATTTTATGATGCATGTAAACGGTGGACGATGTGTATCTGTATCTGCTCCTTACTCTTTGTAGCTCTATGGCCATTACACTCTAATTTCCTTTTTATTATAGCATGTTAATTAAGGAGAATCATATTTCGCTCATTCTTCACAGTTGGCTCCTCTGTTGCCTTTAAATTGTGTTCCTCCTTGTCCGCCCACTGGCAGAGCTGTGTTAATTTATTTCTAATTGGCAAGAACTTGTTGATCGTAGGCTCGCAGATAGATATGGTCAGGAGGTTAATGCTCATATTAATGCGATAAGGTGATTGTTCCTCTGCTAGCCATGTGCTAACTGCAAGCACTGAGTAATAACAGAAAGCACTAATGGCCTTTTTACAGGCTCATCATGGCAAGTGCCTGTAAGATAGCGGCGATACCTTCAGCACATCGTTCATGCTCAGATTCACTGACTCTGAGAAGAACACTTTGACCTCAGCATCATGCTGACGTGGAGCAGAATTATTTTGGCTTATGGGGTGGCATTGCCACGCTATGGACTATATTAAAAAGTAATATCAGTGTGCTGGAGCTGCATGTAATGACAATACCTGTGTCTCAACGACACATAAGATTCCTGCTGCACATGGTCCTCAGTCTCTTTAGTGGCTACAGTATGTCTCGCGTGTGCATTACTATGCATGGAGAATTAGATTTGTTTTCCCTTGTATACTCATCAGTTTAAGAAATCAGCCATCCGTTGCTTTTTTAATCTCCATAATGAAAGTGTTTTAATGCCTCCAATTTATTGCCTGGGCAGCCAACAGAATAATTAGCTTTGTTCAGGTTTTTAAAAAGATGAAAACCCAAGTAGAACAACATTTGAGTCTGGGAACCACAAATTATAATCAAATGCATTAGTTATTGTACCTGAAGGTATATTGGACAAGAAAAAAAATTGATTTCTGTTGCTTGTATTACAATTAATCAAGTTTTTTTTTCTCCAAATTTAATTTTCTTTCCATATTTTTTGCCTTTATTCTCTTTCAGTTTTTGGTTCCTTTAAATGAAATTGACCATTTTTCCACTAAATAGATATTTTTTTTATTTTCATCCCCACCAGTGCTTTAAAATGTCATATCCACATAAAGACTTTTTCGCTGTAAGTTTAAATAAAGAGGCTCCCAAGTCTTCTATTGATTCTCTGTGACCTGTAGTCGATTCCACAAACTAAATCAGATAATTGAAGTCGGTGTCGAGCTAATTGGATTATTGCTTTCCCCCTGAAGAGATGGCTCTACCCCACAGCACAGGGATTGCAACATCAGTAGCGTCCGTCAGACATCTGTCATTTAACAGCACCGTCACAAAGTAGGGTTATGTCTCGCACCAAGGAGGGTGAATTGATTATAAATATAGGCTGTAGTAATTTCTTTGATTGGAGGATCAAATCATCAACTTATCATCATGAGATTGCCATCATTTTATAACTCATACAGAGATAATTTAATATTGAACATCCTCTCACACATCAAATGTCACAGTGGATTATAGTAGATGTCTAAATATATTTATACAATGAAAAACCTTTTTTAATGATTAATGGTAAATTATATCGGAATAGCTCACTGATATATTTAGAACTATTTCTAGGACATAGTGGTTTGTAGCTATACAGGGAAAAAAAACATCCCCCTTGTGTCTACTTGCCTCCAGTCCTCCAAACATGGTTTATGCAAATGAGATCACTATTTGCATAGACATAATTAGGTAATTACAAATCATTTGGCTATGAGCTCAAGCATGTGCACAGACCAGAGATGTTACACGAGTCACATTGTACAGTATGGAGTTAATGAATTGCTTCTGAACAGCAGAGGCAATACGGCATGTGTTACAGCATATGTTGTGTCAGACCTCTTGTTGGAAAATGACAGGTGACATTTTCATAAATCTTAGTTAAATGTGGAGAGTGAGTGTAAAAACCCGTTGCCTGCTCACAATTTGTAAAGCCAGTTTGAAGCAAAATTAGTTTTCATCATATCAAAAACTACAAATGCATTTAAGAAAAAAATCATAGATACATGATTTGTAAGTTGTCTTGGAGTTGTTATGTAAAATATAAACAAATGGCTGAGTTTGGAGTTAGCAGCTAAGCTAATAATATTACAAAAGATTCTCGGACTCATTATTGTCTTCTTTTCAGACACTAACATACTGTATAGTAATGGAAACCAAAGAAAGACTTTTTTAATATGCCAAGCCAAGAAAAGTTGGTCAAGGTACTTAAGAGGATTACAGGGGAATAAATTGAAGTCATAATTAGTCTTAATAAAATAACAAAGAGGATTTAGTTTAAAGCAAAGATCATGAAACAAACACCCAATACCTTGCCTTGTTGAGTATGCTCAAAGACAAAATATTAAAATGCCATGATTAGTATTAGTTTACGTTGAAATATCATTTAAGTGAAAAGGAGTTCTAGTCAAATAATCTAAAAATTTCCTCCTAATAATTTACAACCAATGAAAAGATATTCATACTTTTCTGCATAAGCACCAATAAGTTGGTCTCAGTGCTGTAAGTTCACCTATATTGTCTGAGTGTCATTAAAAGGCATTCAGGGAACTGAATCACAAAGCCTAGACGATGTATGATTCCAGGATCAGAGCTGGGATGTCCCAATTGATCACTCTACTGATGTCAACACAGAAATCACAGTCAAACATCATTAGATAACCTCTGACGAAACATCATATAGTGTGCATCTAACCTAACGGAGGCAGGCTGTGGGGAACTGGACATACCAACATCAACACAGATTATATAACCAATGATGAGAATAAGACTCAAATGTAAAGACTCAAAAGTTGAGAAAATCTTGAAGCTTATTTATTCAACAATGCATACAGAATAAGACACAAATCTTGTGATTTAAAAAGAACAACTAAGGATTTCTTGAACCAGTAGACTAACTAAATGTATTAGATATTAACTGTAACTGAACTCAAGAAAGTACAACTGAAACAGCTGGCTTTGTGTTGCAGGCAGAGAGTCTCTGCGGAGAGCACACAGGTTATAAATGGTAACATATAGGTGAATGTGATAATATGATAGCTGAGTTACTCTAGTGAGTGGTTGTTGTGAATGCCGACACACTCAGGGGTAATGTTATTGACAGCTCCAGAGCACTCAATCTTGTTAGCTGCCTGGATAGCCGTCCTGACACTTTGATACAGTTAAAAGATACGTTCAGACTGAACACAATTTTAGCTTTGCTTTATTTGTGAAAATTGGACCACCGGAGTGTTTTTGTAGTCCATGTTTAATCTTTGCAAAAGCCTGTTCATCAACAGTACAGATGTTAGCTATGTCTAGCTGGTGGCTAGCCACCAGAGTGTTTTAGTAGTCTATGTTTGATTTTTACAAAAGCCAGATAATCAGCAGTACAGACGTTAACATTAACTGTAACTAGCTAGTAGCTAGTCACCAAAGTGTTTTTGTAGTTCATGTTTAATTTTTACAAAAGCCAGTTCATCAACAGTACAGACGTTAGCTGTAACTAGCTATTAGCCTACATCGTACACACTGGCTGTGTGTTTGCAAAGTGTGTCTGACTATGTGCCTAATAGCGAATACTGATTTAGTATTTTCACTTATTATGTCTCTAGACGCCTTACATTTTTCTCCTGAAAAGCATGTATGTATTAAGTATGTAGAGTCTTACAACTTTTGATTAAGTGCAGAGTAAATGCTAAAGCATTTAAAAGCCTGATTTAAAAAGGTGATATTGTTTGTTGCTGTTGATTAGTAATTGCAGTAGGTCTTTTAAGTTGCCTCCAGCGGAATGAAATTAAAATGTGTCCAGGCATTTATGAGTTGGAGATTTTGAGGCATTATCACACAAAACCAGCAGCGCCAGGGAGCACAGAGGGTGCCAAGAAATGTTTTGAATGTGCTGAGTTTAACAGAAGCTCATTCCATCATGCATTCATGCATGGATGGGCCTCAATCACTGAGCTGTGCCGCTGACTTGCAGAGTCAGATTGCACAACCGACATGCGTGTTGCTCCAGCTAACGTGAGCTGCTTCAGTGTGGTGACAGGTGCTGATTCCCCACCATACAGATGTGAAGCACAAAGAAGGTTTTTGCTAAACATGTGCCTAAGCAATGGTTCACCCAGAGGCCTGAAACAGCACAACACAGACCTTTCCTCTCTGCATTAAGTACTCATTTATTGGTTGTTTGTGTTTTTCAGAGCAAGAGGATTCCTTTGAGTTCATCATTGTGTCGCTGACGGGTCAGACGTGGAACTTTGAAGCATCTACGTACGAGGAGAGGGAGCTGTGGGTCCAAGCAATTGAGAGCCAAATCTTTGCCAGCCTGCAGTCTTGTGAGAGCATAAAGAACAAGGTACAGCAGGTCAAGAGATATCAGAACTGGACAGGATTGGTGATTACCATCTAATTGCAGCAACGTCATCATCTCACATTGTCTGCTGCTTCATTTACATTCCTCTTTTTCCCTTCTCTCCAACCTTTATTGCGCCCTTGCCCTCCCCCCGCCCCTCCTCACCCACTTCAAGCTGTCACATGTGGGAGGTTGTCAGACAGGTGCACCGCAGTGTGGGGGATCTCTTATTAGAACTGACAGACATCAGAGATAGAACACGGCTTGTGTCAGCATACTGGGGAGACACGGCCTCATTTTCATATTCATATTTTCTCTGCCTCAGTCTTTTCCTAAGACTTTGAAAAACCTCTTCCTTCCTTCTGTTTGTTGGTTTTCTGTGATCTGAGTCCAGCTATAATTGTTTGCCTTCTCTTACTCTTGCAATGATTAGTTCCTGTTGACTTATTCTCTCCTTCATTTCTTACAGTCTCGGTTAGGCAGCCAAAGTGATGCAATGGCCATTCAGTCCATACGAAACGTGAGGGGGAACAGCTTCTGTGTGGACTGTGATGCACCCAGTGAGTATAATTCTCTACACGACAGCAAATTTGGTTGATAAAGGTCTTGTATAGTAAGAAATCAAAGTTTCCTGTTTATCTATATATGATCAAGGTGTCCAGTTACTACATGGACGTTTCTTTTTGAGTGGTTAAGAAAGTTATTGTATTAAAGACCGCAGTATTCTCATTTTCATTGCTCGCTGTCACCAAAGAATTACCAAAATCCTCCCAGTAAGGCTGGTTTTCAGTGGAGCATTTGAAAAGCGAAAACTCCACTCAGAGGGTTTAACTGTCTTTTAAAGACATTCAGTCAATCATTCAATTAATTTGCAAAATATTACGAAAAATTGATTAGGTTTGGAATTGGGTTTACTGCTCAATCACTGCAATTGTCACTTATTAGAGTCAGGAAATCCAAATTTGTGCTCTGGTAACACCTATCAGTCAAGGGACACATGCCCTTAAACATACCCCTATTTAAGCCTTATTATCTTCTTATTAGAACAATACATTTTAAATCATTAACAACATACCTTCTAGAAGAAGCAACATTAGCTATTGAGAGACTTATTTCTTTTGAAAAATATTTATTAAACTTGTGACTGTAACATATATGTAACATATCTTACATTATTTTATCTTATCCTTCAAATCACTCTGATATTTTCCTTTAGTACCTTGTGTTTTCGCTCAGTGTTGATTTTATAGCTAGTAACTTCATTGAACTTGATAGCCTATTCCTATTCTTTTTTGGGACCATGTTATAATGCAACTATCTGCAGTGTTTATGGTGTTTTTTTGATAAAATGGCATCAGTTTAATGGGACTGTTTTAAGTTTTTTATTCTATCCCCCTGGCTAATATTTCTGTATTGTATTTTGCCATGTCTGTGCTTCCTTCCCACCGAGAAAATAGACTTAATATTTATTTGCCAGTTCTGGTAAGATATGGCTGTTGCAGGCAGTAACAAATTAGTCATTCTTGCACCAGTTTACTTCAAACTGGATTAGCTGCTTTTATACAACCTGCATCTTAAGGCACTTCCTTGTGGGCAGTAAGACTCATTGTATTTGCTGCTTGTTCTAATCCTTGTCCATTGTGTATTTGAAAACAAAATTATAAAAGGTGAACAATGAACCGTATATGAACAGTGCAGATGTAACATCTACACAGATACAAGTTCACAGTGTAAAAAATCTTGTACATATTTTGTTTTGTGTCATTAGAAGTTCTTGCTTTTCTTACCATAACTAGAAGTCCTTCCTGGAAAAGTTTGAATGCAGTGTAACCCTCACATTTCTTTTTCCTGAAGAGGTTTCCCCCCCAAAAAATGAGATCATTACAAATCCACTGCTCAAACTAATTGATGAAGCTTCTCTTGTTACTTTTCTTTCTCCATTGTCATGATCTTTTCTTATCCCCTATCCTGCAGACCCGGACTGGGCCAGTTTAAACCTGGGCGCCCTGATGTGTATCGAGTGCTCGGGGATCCACAGGAACCTGGGCACCCACTTGTCTCGTGTCCGCTCCCTAGACCTGGATGATTGGCCGGTGGAGCTCAGCATGGTGATGACCGCCATCGGTAACTCGATGGCCAACAGCGTGTGGGAGGGAGCCTTGGAGGGGTACACCAAACCGGGGAGCGACAGCACCAGGTTAGCATCCCTTTACAAAAAAAAGTGCTGCTTAATGAAGCCTACAGAGATTATAGAACGAGAAGCCAGAACTATCTTCTCTCCATTTGCTATTAGCCACTCACATTTCAGCAGAGGCAGTTCACACCACAAAATGCTCCATAAGAAGCACCAGGGGTCCATAAATGTCAAGCTACTGAGCCAAGAACACAGTATTTCATGTCCACCTTGTACACGCTGATCACAATGCCTCTTTTTTATTTGAGTCAGTACTTTGTTATCACCTGCATCCCTTCTTCTCCTAATTTTAGGATATGATATTTAATATTTCCTCTACAGTGTCTGTTGTCTTGTCCCTCCACTGACTCGACTTGAAAACTATAATTCATGGAAGGAGTGTTGCGTGTGACATCATTTTGCACCTACCTGATAAATGCCCTGACTAGCTCCAAATCCATCAAGTTTGTCACTTGACATGTAAGTGCTAATCCAGAAAAGATCTTATAATCTAAACCGCATCTGAAACCGAGCCCTTTGTCCCTGCAGGATTTCAGCATACACAGATAAACAGATCAGTCTCGAGTTTAGTAGCAATGGAAGATTTTTTTTAGAACTTATTTAACATACTTAACAAACCCAGTGTGAAACTTCCACCGCAGACTTTACTTTTTTTTAAATTTTGCAGCCCAACAAGTAGCTTTCCATCATTTTAATATGAATCTCCTAAATTATACTTTTCCACTTACCCCACACTGCCCCGTCTTAACTTACCCTGTGATTATCTGTTCCCTTTCCTCTGAGGTACCCAGATCTTGTAGGAGGATTGTTTATCTCTTGGTGACAGGTGAGACCTAGCGTCCTAGTCTGACTAATGACCTGCTGTGTGGCTGTGCAGGTAATTAAGCACACCATTATTGCTAAACCCCACCCCAAGAGCCAGGCCCTCAGGCCTCAAGCTGCCCTGTCACATATCCATCACACAGGTCTGGGTCATCACTCTGTCTGTCACAGCACACACTGTCTGTAGGGTCTCGCTGGTGGCATCAGACTGTTTTAACGTCATAGCTTTGTAACTTTGTCAAGAAAAGTGGGAACGCAACATAGCTGTTTTGTTTTTGTTTTTATTTTATTTACTACTACTACTGCAACCTCTTCTGCTGTTGCTGCTGCAGCTATTCTTACAAATAATTATAGTTATAATAAAAATACAATCCTAATGTATATTGTGATATCAGCTGATAGCACAATATGATAATGATACCCGATAGATTAAGGTGATGTATTTTGATAGCAAGAATCTACTTGTATTTGAATTATTAGATAAAACATTTATTATTCAGAGCTTTTGAAACAGCACACATGACCAAGATAACATCAAGCTATTCTGACAGTATAAGATGTTTTTTGGCTTTCCAGTATCTTGTCCTATTTGTTTGGTTGTTTGCAGGATATTTGAAAAACTTACAGAATTTTAAGAGATTTGATGTGAAGTACATAAGTAGAGGCCATGGGTCATAAAACAAGTGATAGGTTTCTAAGGATTTAGTGGATTGTGGAAGTATCTGCTCTTTGAGAGCTGGCTTGGTGTTATATGTTCAATTTCAGCTTGATTAATAAAGTAAAGCACAGTACAGTATGTTTATTTCCCACTATAATGGCAATTTGTCTTTCACTACACCTTCACAGAATATAACATTAAGACATAAAACATTAGAAGCAACATGCAAAACAAAATATAAGTATTACTGGTATGTAAACAAACAAAAAAAACTCCACAAACAATTTTATAACTGATAAATCACTGAGACTGCTTTTTCCAGATTTATATAATTGTAAATGGAATACATTAAGATCTTAAACTGTCAGACGCAAAAAAGATAAACAACATGCAACTGTCACTCTGGGAACATGAAATGGGTGTTTTTCACTATTTTGTGACATTTTATAGAGTTATTAATGAAATCATAAAAATAATCAATAATTTGGACTTTGAAATTATACTATGGTTGAAACAATATGGGTTCTTTTCAAGGCAAATACAGATTTTTTTTTTTTGCACTTAAGTTGCTGATAACAAATACTTCACTTTGTTTTCAATTTTTCCTTTTGAAGCTAAAAATTACAAGTATGCAGTAAATCTTCCACAATTGTATTTTTGACAGGGTGGAAACAATAGTATGATCATGATGAGGCATGAGAAAACAGCTTCTTGCATCTTATGATCATAAGACTTAACGATTTTAAAGCTCTTTAAGGTGATGCCTGCACCAGTTTCCCACAGTAACGATTTGATGGCAGGGATGTACGACTAAAACAGATGCATTATGAAAACTAAAGAATTAACATAAAAACATGATTAAATAATTTAACTAATACATCATGTGTGCAATTGTTAATTTTTGCTTTTATGTAGCTATTAGGCAAATCTGACCCTAATGATGACCTTAATTCATATTCCGTGAATTGTTTTTGTGGACTTTTACTCACATCTTTCATAACCAGAAACAAGAGGGGATGGGTTTGGTCCTCCAATCTTTCAATCTACCATCTGTCAAATCAGTCACACTAATGCATGGCTCCGGTAAGAGTCATTTAGATAATACCAAAAATGCAGCTATGACAGTATCCATTTTCTGGGAAACTGAGTACATTTTATGATTTTGAACTTATAGGACTACAGTAAATAAATAACATAAGGTTCACTTAACTGTGAAAAAGTTCAAGTAATGTTAAAGATTCTGATCTTTTCATATGCACATGCTTGGACCAAGTTTTCAACACATACTCTTAATTTTTAGCTAATTGTGCTTTTTTTTTCAAGTTTTGCAAGAGCTGCTTAAAAGCTTAATTTCTCTTAGTCTCGGCAAACTCTTTCCTCTTGAATCCATTCTCCGCTCTCTGGCCAGTTCAGAACTGAATGATGGCCTACAGTTATTTATTGAATGGTATCTGTGCTAAAGTGCTCTACTCTAGTCTTGATGAAAGATTATTGATGTTGATTCCTCACCCTACCACTGTCAGTCCCATGTCGCCTCGGGAAGGAAGGTTCTTCATTGTCTAAAAAATCCGATCTTATCCCGCAGCGGCGTCTCCATTAGTTTTCACTGTCAAACAATAAATCTCATTTGCAGCTTAACTAATCTTCAGACAAAAACAGCAGTTGTAAATATCATATATGGCCACTGGTTATTGAGATGCTGATGGTTTTCGTTGCTGATAGAATAATGTACCCTTGTGGGGTAAACGTTAGTATCAAATTATTTTGCCTGATCATGAATGATGAATTATAACCAACTTAAAGGGATATAGTTCTCTTCTTTCTTTCTTTTTTGTTACACCATAAATCCTCACTTGACTGTTCTGTGTATGTTACCCTTAACTTGAGCGGTGCATATATGAGAGGATTTTAATTGTGTCACATTGGTGACATGTAGCAGCTTTGTGATGGCACCTAGGCAGGCAGTATATGGCTCCCGACTCCCACTAAACATTAGTGACACCTAATCTAAACGATTCAGTAACTACCTGAATATCAACTCGGTGTCTGATTGAATGTCTCCTGCAAGACTAGTTTTACCCCTTTGCATTTTGGAGATTTAACTTAAAAGCATTCATCCACAAGATTGGTTTAGTTTATGATATTCTGGATCGAAAGAACACAATATATAGATTTGTCATACGCAGATCCGTGCTGAAAGACTGAAATTTCTGGTGTACACAGATTACAGGCATCGTAATAGGAAGCATGTTTATTTCCATGCATATGTACTTTGATGTCAACCGATCGCCTGTTTTTTGCGCCTCGTAGAAGAATGCAGATGTCAGAACTGGCCAGGCTACAGTTAAATCTGTGATAATAAATTTCTGGGTGCCCTGAACTGTGGTTTATCTCTGCAGTCAGCATATTGGAGGGGAGTTGTTCTTTTAATTAGCACCTGGGAGTCGTTGTGTTTTGCACTTCACCTCTAATTGCTTGGCATGTTCGTGATAGAAAACACCACACACTATTTTGACTGATACTGTGGGGGGAGGTCCAACGACTAACTTTGCCCTTATCTCCTACTGGCACACACATACACACACACAAACACACACACAGACACAAGTTCTCATTTGGGGGAGATGTCCTGGAGCGTGGACGGATGTGGACGGCTATCCCTCACTGACGCAGGCCTCTCACTGTCACCCTCTGTAGGCTCCGCGCTGCCCTCGGCCACAGGCAGGTAATAGCTCTGATGAGAGCCCTCCACTTTGTTTCAGAAATAATTTGCCACTCCTGCCGCCTGCAGGGGCTGCGTGGTAATAAAAATGAATCACACCGCTAACCTCTCCAAACCTGGCCCCCGCTGCCTGTTTTAACCCCTTCTGCTCCGGCGTCTTTAGTCTCTGTTTACAACATCGGCACTGGTGGCCATTAGACTCCAGTAAAAACCTGTTCCAGGGTTTGTCCACAGTGGCCTTTGTCCTCCATGTTAGTCCCTTAAACAGTGAGCAAAGCTTCCAGGCTACTCACAGGTTAGAAGTGCCAGAACACCAACTCTCAGAAGAGCTTTTAGAATAGCCGGCCTTGCCAGGAGCCCTGTTGGAGGAAGAGTAATTAATTAAGACAAATGAATGACTGGGTCTTCCCATGTCCTCTCTCTCTCTCATTCTCTCTGTCTAAATGAAACCCACAGGTCAGTAATTAGCCCTGTGTGGGAGAAGTGGTACCACAGTCACTAATTACCCACATGCCACTGTGTTTCAGAGCCAGGTAGACGTAAAGAGGAAGGACTCACTCATTATGGCTTAGTCCACTTAACGGCGCAATTTAGCTTCAATATTGTTAGCATTACAAAATCATGACAAAAAGTTCTTGTCTGGTGACCTGAAAAGAAAGCCGTCCTTTTATGTGAATTTTGAAATGCGTACGTACGTGAAGCAGGCTGCATACATAAGAGGGGCATGTGTTATCGTCCCCTCAGCTTTGTATGTGAGGCAAGGGTTCAGCAGGGGTTAACAGCATGAGCATTTAAGGGTGTTAGTCTTGCTGGCACAAAAACACAGCCACTCCATCATGAGTAGTCTGACAACCTCATTAATGTCACAATATATTCAACTCATCCCTCTGCCTGCCTACGGCACCCAGATGCTCCCCTGTTGGCCTCTCTATAGCGCTCGACACAACAACCTTTTGAATTCTGGTCCGAGCTGTTACATCTGTTCAGACGGCACTCTGGAAGGAAGAAATGTGGCATCTTTTCCACTGGTAAAAATATTTGTCTTAATTCTTTCGCAGCTGTTATTCTCAGAAAGGAGCATACTATGTCTACACTGTACCCGCTGGACCATAGGGGGCGGCGTTTACTGTGTTGCTCCTTCATTTCTCGCCCTTAGCAACCTTTGATGCTTTGGGGCCCAGCTTTCTTTCCCTGTTGTGTCCGCTTTTTTTCATCTCTGTCGTTTCCCTCTCAGCCCCCTCTCTGTCTTTCTGCTGCTGTCCCTCTTCCTCACTCTCTGTCTCTTCCCTCCCCTCGGTGTGTGGAAGTGAAGCCGCTGGCTGCATGGGAATCGGCCCTATACAAGCTGCCCACCCCCACTGTGAGGTCTGTTCAGGCTGGTCAAAACCCAAAACACCCCCTCTGCCTCCCAACCCCAACCCTCCACCACTACCACCATCGCCATTTCTCCCCTTCAGTGCGTCTATTTGATGTGTACACAGTGAATTTGGAGGCGCGGGGTAGAAGAGGAGGAGCCAGAGAAGCTTTGATTGTTTAGGAGGACTCAGTATGTGTTTGAAAGATGGGCGAGTGGTGGGACGGACATCCTCCTCTTCCTATGGACCAATGCACCTTAATTGCAGGCAGTCAGATTGGTCATTCTGTGGCTACTCCACCGCTGGCTCCACCTCCTCCGTCTCAGTTTCCCTTCCTATAAATTCCCGTTCGCCTTTGTCTTTCAGGCTTGACTAATTATCCTTGTTTGTCCCTCTTTATTTGGATTCAGTCATGTGTTCTTGACTCCGTGGGCTGGGTTTAGGAGAATCATTCCGCCATTTGCCACTTAATTAAGTCAGGGTCAGGATCCATTGCTCAACGGAGAGCTGAAGGGACGGAGCTCTAATAGAATTATAAAAGAGGCCTTTCTCTAAGGCTTTCTACTGTTAAGGCTGCCTTTATCTAGATGGGCTCCGCATAGACAAATGAAAGGGGACACCAGCTCTTGACAGGAATCCCATTTCCACTTTTAGACTCAGTAAGGTTTTAGGGGTTTTGATGTTTGCCCAGATTTCTTTCAAATCAGATCCAATGAAAGAAAGTTAAACAATGATTATCAGCTGTGAGATAACTCTCAATGACGGGGGAAGCTTGTGGCGAAGCAAACACCTCTTGTGTTTTTTAGTTGAAAGAGACACAGGCATTTTTATTGGGAACTTTGAGCTCCCTCTGTCCCCTGAGCAACAGAGAAATTTAGAACAAGTATGTGCTCAAGGGTGGGGAAATTGGTGTCTGTTGGTGCCTATGTGCCTGGGTGTGTGTGTGTGTGCGCGTAAGAGTAACGACCAGTTCAATTTCCCAAATATCCCCCCATGCTGAGAAAATTCACTCTCTTTTACCTCTCCACCTCCCCTCCTACTCTGTCCTGGCGCTTTGACATGCTAAATCTGCTGATTTTATTTTTCTTCCTCCTGTGGTGAGGAAGTGTCCTTTTCAAGAGTCTCAGTTTTCCCCCTGACTGTCTAAACCCTACCTCTGTTTGGATTGTTTTTCTATTTCAAACAAAAGACAGAGGCGGGATTACCATTTCACTTCCTTTCACACTCTATCTTTCAAGTGGCAGCAGCTGAGGATTTTTCTAAAAACCACTGCCTGGCTGCTTTTCTGTGTTTTTCTTCTTTTTTTTTTTTTTTAAGTGAATCGTCTGAAGAACTGTGGTTGAATTTAGAGCTCAGCATCAGCAGTGAGCGAGGCCTTTTCCTGCAGGTCTTCAGGGCTGATTTTGAAGCGGAGGCTAACAAAGTGTCCTCAGGGCTCCTTTCTGAGATGTTGACGTCCTCTTAATGGCTCTCCCCAGCCTTTTTGTTTCACATCTTGGTGCTAACTTTCTGCCTCATTTAGCTCATATCAATTCACTCGGCTCTACAGATTCAGCATCTCATTCATGGTCTAGCTTTGCTGAAACAAACTTTGGACAATAGCTCTTACTGGTTGTTTTTAACCATGCTTACATTTTAGCTAAACCTCTCACAAGGTCGTAGATTTTACTTTACCCAGTAGGTTATAGAGTTTTCAGACATACTTTATCCTCTTTGACAGGGAAAAAGAAACTCGTTTTCAAAGAGTCCACCGGAAATAAGAGGGGAGGGCAGGACGGCCCCTTCCTGTTCTGAGCAGTCCGCTGGTTCTAAGGCCAATTGATTTGCTAACAGGCTTGTCCACACATAATGACTGAGTGGGGATTGATGGAGGTCTTACACCATAAAACTCAGCCACTGCAATTGCCTGCCATTAGGGCTGTATTGTTGATCACACAATACCCTCATCTTTAAAAAAAGATTTGCTTATGGTTTAGCGGGGTAAAGCACATTCTCCTCCACATTTTCTTCCAGGTCATAACAAAATTGTTACCATATGCTTATAGATGTAATAGCTCCGGGACTGTATTAAGATGTGGGTTAAGATGCTTTATGAGCTTCCAGTGTTGTTTTTGTAGTTAATCAATCCGTGCTTGTGCGCTGATAAAGGCTTGCCCCTCTTCCATCACATTCTTAACTCGAGAAGGGCCAGTGCCAGGCTCCTCTGTGCAAGACGGACTGCTCTGTGAAGTGAGCCTGGCAGCTGACATATGAGTCTGAAAATGGTTGCTGTCTGTGGTAAGTTGGCAGGCTTGACACCTAGCTGCTAAGGTCGTAATAAAAGAGAGTGACTAATGTTGATCTGGTTACTATTGTTGAAAATGCTGCTGTAACAGAATATTAGCTATCTGAGGGGTGGGGTGGCGGGGGTGTACTTAAAGGACCAGTTCACCAAAATTACAGAAATACATTTTCTTACTTAGCTCTAGTGTTGTTTAGCATATATTTTGGTTTTATTTTATAGATTTCTGCCTCCATCGCAATGATACTTCTCAAGTATAGAATTTCCAGTGATATCTGTCACAAAGAGGTCTGTCTTTTTCTAGGGTAGCCGCACCATTATTCTATAATAATTGAAGTCTGTATTTTTATTATTGTTAACAAATCTCGTGAAAAGACCAAAACCAAGAATGAATTACTAACAAGTATTGTACTATATGTGTACTCAAAGTGTGATATGAATTATTCCTCTGTGCCATAGTCCTCCATTGTCATCCAAAAACCAGTTAAAACACATAAATGAGCCAGCTTGTTGCCCTGGGTGACATGTTCTGTCATTACGAGGAACATAGCCATTGAAGATTTTGAGTCAATCTGGGTGCTGCAAAAACTTAGTAGAACACCAAATGTGTATTAATCCGCAGGTGAAAATAATCTCCAATAAACACACTGTTTCTTCTTGTTCTTGTGGCATTTGGTATAAACTACAGTGCCCAGCTGTTTTAGGAAATTACTTGGCCTTTTTGTAAGAATGAAAACATATATTTGTAATCAGTTTTTAAAGATTTACTTCATAGGAACCAATGGGTTTGGGCCTGAGTGCCACAGAATGTATTAAGAGACAAAGTAGCACAATGTTGTTTTGGGTCTTTTCATGGGATTTGTTGACAATAAGAAGAATATAGAATTATGTATGTAGTTTTTCAAACCTGTGAGCATCACAAACTAAAATTCTCTCACCTTAATAATTATATTGGTGCAAAAACCTGGGCAAAAAACCCCCCAAAATGGCTCCACAGCTAAATACCATATACCCATTAATATAATGAGAACACATTTTTTCAATTATTTGGATGAATCAACCCTTTGATATATAATGTTTCGCAATGTTCTGCTGTTCATTTTAAAGATATATTTTACAAATTGAGCTCTACTGACTCTATGATTTTCTTTTTACCGTGATTATGATTAAATAGAACTGAAGTGAATTAGACAGTTTGAACGTGCTGCTAAGCCTCGGCCCGCTGATAGAGATTCCCACGAGAGCCTTGTCACTCCAACCGGCGTTGCCGCTTCAACTTATCCGTACAAACCTTCTCCTTTCTGTCACTCACCCACAAATCCAAACAACAGCCTCTTTCTGCTCCCCTTATCACACCGGCTGACAGGGTCACGGGGTTAGCGCCACACTGGGCATGCTCAGTCATTCACATATTGATATTGATTTTTTTTTTTTTTTCTTTCTTATTTGGACAGTTTGTATGTGGGCAGAGAATGAAACGGGGGGTCAAGATGGAGAGCAATAGATAGAATTCTGCCTGGCGATAGAGGATGGAGCCTTCCCTCGGTCTCTATTCTCTGCTGCAGGCTGGAGTGAAGGAGCCCCTCATCCCACCGTCCCTCTCTGGCTGCCATTCAGCCCCATCGATCTGACTCAGGGCCCAGCCACCCCAAGGGACACTGGGGCTCTGAGACACACTGCCTCTTTTGTGGGGGGATCCACCAGTTCAGACTGACAGCCGACAGCGCTGATAAAAATATGTCCCCCTCCTTCCTGTATTGTCCGCAGCAGACATGCTGTTCAAGATGTGTAACCTTTAGAAAGCTGGCCAGGCTCTAACCGTCTTGCTGTCGACCGTAATCACTAGAAGTGGAATACTGCCCAAAGCATCACACCCTTTGGCATTCTCTCATCTCTCCAGCCTATCTCACTGTATTATTTCCCACTGTGATAGTAGAGGCTATTGGCTTTCCCGTGCTCTAATAATTTAGAAATGTCACTTTACAGCAGTGAGCCTCTAAGGCCAATTACTATAATATTTCCCTCGTGTGCCTATGTGCCTACTCTTATACGTGTTATTGCCTTTAAATTACTGCCTCTAAATAATGAGATATGTATTGAAAGTTCTTTAACTTAGGTGCTAAATTGCTCATAGTATGTTCACCATGTTTCACCCTGCCTGACCTGTAGCGTCCCTGTCATTTCCTTCTCTCCAGGGAGGAGAAGGAGCGCTGGATCCGAGCCAAGTACGAGCAGAAGATGTTCCTAGTGGGACTGCCCCAGTCGGACGTGCCCCTGGGGCAGCAGCTGCTTCGGGCGGTGGTGGAAGATGACCTGAGGTTGGTGGTGGTGCTGCTGGCCCACGGCACCAAGGAGGAGGTTAACGAGACCTACGGGGACGGAGACGGACGCACTGCACTACACCTCTCCTGCGCCATGGCCAATGTGGTCATCACACAACTGCTCATCTGGGTGAGTGGGCTCCTCTAGTTTTTAGGTCAGAGGTAGATGGATATTGTTATTATTGGCATTTGGTGTTTGGGCAAGTGAATTCAGAAGTATATAAGCTGTACAATTACAATTACAATTCTTTCAAGGAAATTCCTCAGGAAATCAGCAACTGCCTGTAAACTCAACACAACTGGAGTAATCTAACTTAAATACCTGTTCCAGTCAATTTTCCCTGATAATTTGCACTACATTTCATAGTTCTAGGAAGGAAATAATTAGGGATCTGTGAACCCATACAATAAAGTATTACCATTTTATTTTGCAACATTAAGGTCTAAATGTTTTTTTCAAAATGTGCTCCACATTGACGAGATTAAAATTCTGGTCAAGAAATACTGAATCTTTTTATTTAAAAAGTAATTAAATTAAAAATGTAAGTCTAAAACTACAAGAATCTGACAGAAAATACCCAACAGTTACTTTTTTTTAGCTGTGAGTATAAACTTACTAAAATGCCCAAATTCTCAGAAAAAATGCATAATCTCCTTAACTACTTTTGATTGTTTTTCTACAATGACCCTGTAGTTGCTGTATGTTGTGTGGTAAAGTATCGTTAGAATTTGCAAAGCTCTGTTTTGAATTATGTTCAATGTATCTAGGTTTACAGAAATGTCAGGCTTACGTTTGGGAAATGTGTGTAAAATGATGGACAGGATGTCTGTTATTTCCATGTGAAGACATAAAAACATTAGGCATCATGAGTTTGAATATTTCACCAAATATAAGCATCATATTGCAGTTTAAAGGTGTTGGCAGAACCAGATGAAAAATCTAAAAAGCAGTACCACGTGTTATTATTTGTTCTAACTTCACTACTTAAAGAAAATGTATAGGCTTCAAGAAGTTCAAGTAAGGTAAAGCTTATTGTTGAAGTTTTGCAGATTTTCCCTGAAAATCTGAGAGAATTTTATAAAAGGGTGAAAATTTAAAATGTTTCCAGTCACTCAAAAGTGCAAGATCAAGCACAATACAGAAAATACTACTTACAATAGAAAGTGAAGATACAAATGGGAGCGAAAACAAATGAGCTGTTGATTATGTACCAAAGTTAGTCAAATTTTTTAGGGTTTCACTAGTTTTTAATATTCAGAATCTAAAATTATGAATTATTTAAAAAATTCCCTAAATAATATGCCTCCAGTATGTAAAATCTAGTCTCTTATCTACCTTCTGTGCTCGTCATTTTCTCCCGCAGTACGGCGTCGACGTGAAGAGTCGGGATGCTCGTGGACAGACACCCCTGTCTTACGCCCGGCGAGCCGGCAGCCAGGAGTGCGCTGACATCTTACTTCAGCACGGTTGCCCCAACGATACAAGCACCCTGTCCTCCATGCCTACACCCAACATGAGCCGCCGCAACCCCAATCCCAACATCAACAACAACAACGCCCAGTGTGAGCTCAACCGCAGTATCAGCATCATGTAGGAGCCAGATAGCAGCTGTAAACAAACAAACAAACAAACAAACCCTGAACCCGCCCATGTCTCTTCCCAGTACTTCCTCCTCTGTTCCACACTGTGTAACCCAGAATCACTAACAATGGAGAGATATCAGGAGTGATGGACTCATTGTTGATATTCCACTACACTGAAAGAAGTGGGTGTTTGGGGTTCGGACATTGTACATTGTTTACTTTTTATTATTATTTTGTATCTGTTTTGTTTGTTCATTCAATCTTGGTCTGAGATGATCATGATGATCAGCTTTAAGCTTTTTTTTTGTTTTTTAAGCATCAACCAAACAAATGACTTCCTTTGGCATTCATACCTACCCTACGAAAAGCATTTCCTTAATGCTTGAACATTTCCTTTTATGTCTTCCCCTTCTGCAGCGTGAACTGATTTTATAACGAGTGTGAGCGAGAAACTTCCTTCAAATTCCAAGCTTAAGTGTAATAACATGAAACTGTGAGGAATAGTTTCACAAAGTGACAAAACCCTGATGCAGGAAAGAAACTAAATCTTCCATGATAGCAGTGGCTGTTTAGTAATGATGCATGCCTTCAACACAGCTATCAAACTCTTGACATACTATTCATATACAAAGGCAAAGCAATTAGAGTTGAAGACTGCAAATGATTTAGATACTTAATTCACAGGAAAATGGGTTCAGATCATCATAAAGGAGTTGATTGCAGAATTCCTATCGAGTGAAAGTGAATCAATTCCTTCGCCACCCTTATCGTGATCCTCCAGTAAAAGTGTCCACGACTATAAAGGAATTAAGGGGCATAATGTTTTATCACCATTGAGCCACATGGCTTTGTAAGTGTGCCTCTTCAGGCAGAATTCATTCAAATTCAAAGGTTTGATTGAAACAGTGAAATTGTACCATTATGATGTCTTTGTTGGAATAATTTCCGATTGACTAGATTGTGTTGATAATTGTTTGACATAGATTCACACAATTTCAAACCATAAGCGTACTGGAATATCCTTTCACCTCCTGTGGCCAAAGGCTATAATATTGGTACTCTCAAGAGTATCTCCTCTATTGTTGCTGTGAAATACATATATGGTACTGTGTGTGTGTGTGTGCGTCCGTACATACTGTACGATACGTGTGTGCTTACGTCTTCGTCTGTGACCGTGTGCAGCACAGAGCGACTGGGCATTTCTGTTCGTAAACATTGGAGAGAGGACACTGGGGAGAAGACAGAACACCCGCAGTGAAGATTTGGGAACATAACTGTGTTTTAATGTACAGACCACTGTAAAAAAGTAGTTCTTGTTCTTCACCTTATTCCTTATATGAACAGTTTGAACTTATTCTGACTTTTAGAGTCGATAAAAAACAACCCTTTCCCTTTTCCGTGAACCTATGTGCCCTTTCCCCGTCCTGAGAACCTGTCAGCCTAAAAGCAGGGACATAATAAAATGCATTCAAGTGACTGAGATGAGACTAACATTTAGAAATGAAATGAGCAAGAAGGTTCATAGAAGGAAGTGTAATTACTTTGACACTCTTTGCATTAATACAAATGTACAGTATTCCTGTGAATCAGCTCAGACACGGTAAGCCAATTCAAGTAGTAAGTCAGACTTGGACAAGACATGAATTGATGGTGGAGCTGGCACAATGACCGTAGTGTATTTTCCCTTTTATTCAACTGCCATTTTTAAGGTTTTAAACTGTCTTTG
This sequence comes from Thunnus thynnus, assembly GCF_963924715.1. NCBI lineage: Eukaryota > Metazoa > Chordata > Actinopteri > Scombriformes > Scombridae > Thunnus > Thunnus thynnus. The sequence continues at coordinate 18,777,482 of NC_089528.1, forward strand.
TTTTATGGGATTACAATGGCAGGATGTGTGTTTACAGAGCAAATTATTAATGTGGTACTTTACGTACATGACTTTTTTTGTTTTTTTTTTACAGTATTTGTTTTTTTCAGAGCCTGCAGAAAATGAATATGTGGTCAGTGGAGGATGTTTTTCACTCCAGGACATAGCTAAATCTTAAAGGAATTGTTTTATATTTTCGGAAATGTGCTTATTCACTTTGTTTCTGAGAGTTAGATGTGAAGATTGACACCACTCTCCTGTCTGTGTGTTAAGTATGATGCTGGAACCAGTAAGCGATTAGCTTAGCTTAGCATAAAGACTGGAAGCAGGGAGTGACGGCTAGCCTGGCTATCTCAAAAGTTTAAAGCTCTAAAGCTCACAAATTTTCACACATCTCGTTTGTTTCATCTGTACACAACCAATGTCAAATGTAAAGATGACAAATTATTGTGTCAGGGAGAGTTATGTGCTGTAACTATTTCTTGGTGTACAACTTACAGTCGTCACAAGACCTCCAAACTGAAATGGTAACACCACATAACTCACTCTGACACCACAATTTTCTTTTTCTTTTTTTTGGGGGGGGCTACCTTTAGACAGAGCCAGAATAGCTGTTTCCCAGTTCTTCCAGTGGTTATGCTAACCTAAAGCTACCAGTATACTTCATCAGAAGTGCCTGTCAGATGGTCGAACAGCTTTGGAAAGCCCCAACCCCAACACATCAGAAATTGGGCGGTTGCATCCTACAATTAATGTAACTTTCCAAAATCATCATTTACACACACATCACACATCAATTAGCCATCTGTGCCATGATGAGAGAGTAAGCAGGGTTTGAACTTATTTCTTTCTTTACACAACTATTCTGGCGCTTCTCGAGTGAAACTCTCTGACTGCCTTCCAGAAGAGACTGCCTGACAATGTGCATGTTATCCATTCAAGTCTGGCGTTATGGAACATCTATAAACACGTTTTGCCTTTAGACGTCATCACACAACACATACTTACTAGTTCTTTTCAAGTATAAGCCAGCCCTCAGCTTACCGCCTCCTGGCTCTGGCTTCGTACTTTACACTACACATGAGAGTGGTATCCATGTTCTCATCTAACTCTCCAAAAGAAGGCGAATAAGCGTATTTCCCAAAATGTCAAACTATTCGTTTAAGACGTCCCAAAGTCGACCACACAACCAGATTACATTTTAACTCATTAAACTCGTACTGTACAGTGGTACTGGCCCTTTTTCTAATCTTTACTTGATAAACTTATATTAATAAGTACATTTCAGTGTCGGGAGATTACTGGGGGGAGCTAAATGTGTACAGTGATTACCTGAACCCTTATTTACATACTGTAGATGCTGAAAAAAACACTAGAAACCTGCCTGTTTTGCCCCCAACCACAACATGAAGTGTACATATTAGCTTAATGCTTTTATCTGAAGACAAGCTCCTCCTAGAGGAATTTGAACTGGTTTTAGGTCAACAGTCCTCTTGACCCACAAACCATATTTTGATATGTTGCTTTTTGTTTCTCCGTAGGGATATTTTTTAAGGTACCTCCGTTTGGTCTCCACATTAACCGGCCATCTTTGGTACTTGTGTATAATGATGTACATTTGACATATTTATAATGCAGTATGTAAATATCTTTTTTTTTTGTTTGTTTTTGTTCAAGTTAATTTTCCTATTGTAATTCCTTTACGTTCAGAACGTGAAACAAAGCAAAAGCTAAAGAGTAACTTGTTGTATGCTTGGATGCTTGGCTGACTGTTGACCTATTAATAAACACTCAAATAAAACAATGTAGCCTTCCCTGGATTTAGGGAAATCGACACATTTGTCTCGTGTATGTATTGTTCATTCATCAATCATCTTCTTGACCTCCTGAAGCCTAACTGACGAGGTGAGACTCTTTCATATGAAAAATCACGTACCATTTCATCTTTTCCCCTTTTACATGTTCCTTCAACAAACTTCATGGAGAAATTGAGGCTCACTGGAACAGACTCGGTCCTGTTAATGTGATCAAGACAACTTAACCAGGCCTGTCTTGAGGTAAGTAAAGTAACCTCTCCACTTCCTGCCCGTGGGACCCCCAACAGTTGCTGAAAGAGGATTAAGATAAAGAGCCAGGCTTAGTGTCAGGCAGCACGACACTGTGGGGAAAAGTGAAAGGTCTCAGTGTTGAGAGGAGTCAAGCCCTCACTAATCTACTTCTTATTTCCTGCTAATCTTGTCTCAGCATATCTTCATCTCCTTCCTCTCTCTGTTGGCTGGCATTGTTTGCTCTTTATCACCTGGTTTCTCTTTAGTTTTTCCTCTTCCTCCCTCAGCACTGACTTCATGGAGCCACAATGCACCAAGTCACGCTTAAAAGCCCTTGAAAACTTATTTTCTCAGTCAGCTTCTTACTGTGAGTATGTAATGGGGTCCAACAGGAACACAAAGTTAAAACAGTTTTACTTATTTTTACATGAAATTTTTTAGCCCTTTTATTTTATCTATTGATTGAATCGAATTTTATCTAACCAGGCTGTATCAGCTATCAACCATTGTATGGATTGCCATGACATTTTGGCTCCTCCTCAGGATTAATTGCTAATTCCTCTAGCCCCAGTATCAGGCCACAATTTTGATTTGTCAAACACTTTGATTTATTTTGTGTTTAGTGCTAATTAGCAAATGTTACCAATGTTATCACACTAAACTAAGATGAACTAAGTCAGTGTTTAACATCACCATGCTAACATTATCGCACATTTTTACTTTGATTGTTGCTTATTTATTCATGAATATTTCATCTTATAAATAATTAAACCTGTAATAACTAATGATGTTTTTGGCAGCAGAAATGAGTTATTAAACATTTTTATCTCTTTATAAAGTTGATATGGCAAATGCAATGAGCAGTGGCTTATTTACACATCAAGAAGACAGAGCAACATGAACATTCATTTCACTTGTCTTCAAGATTAAGACCAATAATATTCACTCTCCTTTCAGTTCTGTTTTGCTCCTCCCTCCACCAACTCCTGAGGCAAATATCTGACTTTAGTTACTAAATGCTTTACAATGTTCACCAGCTAGTGGCTAACTTTGTCTGCTGTTTTGTGCCGCCAGGTAGCATACAGTGTTTTTATCAGAACTCTGTCACTAAAAACTTCTGCTGCTGGAAACAACACCAATGAGAGTGGTGAGAGTGAACAAAACAGTGATGTTGTGGGTCCAAAAACTGACACAATGAGATGAAATGCGTTAAAAACACTCACCAGCCACTTTATTAGGTAGGTTACACCTGTTCAACTGCTCTCAACACAAATATCTAATCAGCCAATCATGTGGCAGCAACTCATTTTGGTAGGTAGACATGGTCAAGATGATCTGCTGAAGTTCAAACCAAGCATCAGAATGAGGAAGAAAGGTGATTTAAGTGACTTTGAACATGGCATGGTTGTTGGTGCCAGGCTGCTCTGAGCATTTGAGAAACTCCTGATCTACTGGGATTTTTTTTACGCACAACCATCACTAGGGTTTACAAAGAATGGTCTGAAAAGAGAAAATATCCAGTAAGCAGCAGTTCTGTGGGCGAAAATGCCTTGTTGCCGGCAGAGGTCAGAAGAGAATGGCCAGACTGGTTTGAGCTGATAGAAAGGCAACAGTAACTCAAATAACCACTGTTACAACCAAGAGCATCTCTGAACGCACAACACGTCAAACCTTGAAGCAGATGGGCTACAGCAGCAGAAGACAACACCGGGTACCACTCCTGTCAGCTAAAAACATGAAACTGAGGCTACAATTTGCATAGACTCACCAAAATTGGACAACAGAAGATTGGAAAAACATTGCCTGGTCTGAGGTAGGGTCAGAGTTTGGCATAAACAACATGAAAGCATGGATCCATCCTGCCTTGTATTAACGATTCAGGTGGTGGTGTCATGGTGTGGAGGATATTTTCTTGGCACACTGTGGACCCCGTAGTACCAACTGAGCATCATCTAAACACCACAGCCTACCTGAGTATTGATGCTGACCATGTCCATCCCTTTATGGCCACAGCCACAGTGCAACTTCTAATGGCTACTTCCAGCAGGATAATGCGACATGTCACAAAGCTTAAATCATCTCAAACTGGTTTCTTGAACATGACAATGAGTCCACTGTACTCAAATGGCCCCCACAATCACCAGATCTCAATCTAACAGAGCACCTTTGGGATGTGGTGGAACAGGGGATTCGCATCATGGATGTGCAGCCGACAAATCTGCCGCAACTGCGTGATGCTATCATGTCAATATGGACCAAAATTTCTGAGGAAAGTTTCCATCAACTTGTTGAATCTATGCCATGAAGAAGTAAGGCAGTTCTAAAGCAAAAGAGGGTCCAACCCAGTACGAGCAAGGTATACCTAATAACCTGACCAGTGAGTCTATATCTGAGGATAACAGGTTGGTGATCATTCTTTATAGGTTTGTCACTATTAGAGATCCCTTTCACATACACATAGTCATTTGATCTATTGTTAAAATATGGATTATAGCAGCTTTAGGTTTTTAGGGGCTTTAAATGTCAACATTTTAAGGCCTGGTGTACGCTAACTAATGCATATTTACTCCCCATCTCCTGAGTAATATCACCCCCCAAAAAATATCTGTCCTGTAATTTATTACCATGCCTCATGCCTTGGCAGAGCTGGCCACTTGTGTTTGTTGTGGTGAGGCTAGAGCGTTTGCTTGCACTGCTGTGTGTTTTGATATTTCATCAGGGCCTGCTAAACAGTGAGGAGGGCTCTCTGCCGCCCACGTCTTCTCAGACAAATTGCCTCCAAGATTGCAGAGGTGGGTCTGAGGCTGATGGATGGGTACACAAAGACCTGACGAGACCATATTTGCAAACATTAAATCCATATTTCCATAATATGTAGGAGCTCCTTGGCCACAAGCCACTTTAACAGCCTGTTTAGCAAGCAGTCAGTGATGTGCCCGGTCGTAACATAAATGTTGCATCAAGGTGGCGTTGAGCAGAGGTTTGTCTAACGTGTTTTTTCCTGCCTGTCTTGATTTGGATAGGTTACTGTTGCTTCCTGTTTTTTTTTCTCCTCTCCTCACCCTTGTAACCTCTTTAACCAGTAATTATATCCACTCTACTTCCTCCATCTGACCATCTCCGCTCTCCCGAATCCCCCCAGACTTGAACATCCATTTATCAATTTCAATTCCATCATGTCTGACCAGCACATCCATGTTGTACCCTGCCCTTTCTGACTGCCCCAAACCCATGTCTCCATACTCATTTCCATATCCTTGAACCTCACGCTAATCAGCGGATTTCAGTGCATCTCTGTCTCTCCCCTGCTGCCAACCTGCTTGTTTCATACTCACTATACTGCCTTCCTCTCCATCCTCCTCTCTCTCCTTTGTCTTACATAAACGCTCTGTTCCCATCACTCTCCTCCATTCTCCCCTTCTCTCTCCTCTCTCTTCCTCTCCCCTTCCCCGTTGGCTTTTGCCTGCATTTCTCTGTTAATTTGCCTGAGAATGCATTAGCTGTAATGAAGGCTGAGGGCCGAGGGAATCCTCCAGGGTTCCATTAATCATCCCCCCTCAGACAGGCAACCTTGATTACAAGTGGCAAGAAATTCATTAGAGCCGGGCCTCTGACAACTCTTATCTCCGCCACTAGATCTGACTCATTAGGCAGCCAAATTAAAGCTATGATGGCCCTGATGAAACTCATCGCTTGTTTATCTTGTGCGATTTGATGCATCTGCCCATACATCACTGTAGCCATGACCGTCCGGAGCCTCCCAAGAAGTCAGGCCTCCAGTCAGCGCTGAGCAGCCTGCACTCACACAACCAGCAAGTAATGAGGTCCCTCGCTTTCCTCTCTCGCCAGGTGGGAACGTGGAAATGGTTTAATGTCTTTGCTGGAGAGAACTTATGATATTTCAATTTGAGATTCAAGTGGCAGAATTGAAAAATGATACACATACTGTCTTGAGGCTGAGATGTTCACTTAAAGGCGCAGTGTGTAGAATTTAGTGGCATCTAGCGGAACAGCATTGGCCGAAATGGAATAATATTCATAAGAATGTTTTCATTACTGTATAATCACCTGAAAATAAGAACTGTTGTGTTTTCGTTACCTTAGAATGAGCCCTTTATATCTACAGAGGGAGCAGGTCCTCTTCCATGGAGCCTGCCATGTTGCAGCGCCATGTTTCTACAGTAGCCCAGAACAGACAAACCAAACAAAGGGCGCTTCTCACAGGGCCTTTCACATTTTCTGCGAGTTTTGCAGCCACAGTAGGTTATCCTACATGCTTGGAAGTGGAGGGGGAGGGAGTTATTCAGTTTGTTGCAATCCGCAACCTCACCGCTAGATGCCTCTAAATCCTCCACACTGCACCTTTAAGATGTATAATTAATGGAAAAGAGATTATTAAAACTCATAAAACATTAAAAAAAAATTGCAAGAAACCTCTTAGAGAGGAGTCATTCCTAAAAAATAAAAGAAATTAATTATCTCAAAATAAGGTGTTCTGAATAAGCAGATCCCTTTTTTTAGTTAATCATTTCACAGATGATAATGTTTTTACTCTGTCACTGTAGCCCAGAAACTCACTTTGCAATAAAACTGGCATGACCAGTCCCACTCACAGGATCTTGATAATAACAACCAACATGAAGACAGTGGCTGAGCTGTGTCATGGCTCCTCATCGTCACCTCCACCATGCAGCTCATGGGGACTAAAATAGCAGTTGCACTCTGGCACAATGTTGTGGAATTGACCGTCTATATTAGTCAGCTCTTTGGACCATAATAAAACTTCCACTGCTCCTTCACAGGATCATCACTCCTTGAATCCCCATCCAAGTGTCACAGTCTTGATGTATGAGGTGGACAGTGGAATAAACTTTACTACTCATGGGTGCCCAGGTCATGAAATGTCTGTTTACGCTCTGGGGTCAAACTGAGAGAAAACTGTTGTCAGTGTGTGTATCCATGAGAGGCTTGAGGGAAATGAAATGTAAGATAATAATGAACTCTGACTTAAGCTTTCATGCTGTGTCAAAGATTTTTTTTTAATAACATTAACATCCAGACACAATTTTTGACTAAACACTGATTCAAGAGAGAGCTGGTTAATCTGATAAAATATTAATACTAATAAAATATTTGAAGAATCTCACCCCATCACCATACTTCAACAGGTGCTGCTGCAGTAGCTCAAACATGGCTTGAGGCCTGAGTCTATTTTGGAAACAGGGAAACCAATCACTCTCCTCCATCTGAGGTGAGGTGAAGATTATTCCAACATGATCCCTTATCTGGAAGCAGTTCAGAGAAGTCGTGTAAACCCAGAACGAACCTGGCATATAAAAGTTTGCATAAAACATCAAGCCACCTTTTCCCCTTTCCTGTAATGGATAGCCATGTGGCCAGACATTATTTTAGTTACAGTTTTTTTTTTGTTTTTTTACAATTTACTATTTTTATATTGCTGCTCTATAATTCTACATGCCTTGGTTCCCTTATTTGGTCTGACTGAGCAGGCTGTCGCATTTATTTGTCACATAGTAGATTTCAGTCATCCTTGTATAATACAAAGTGTATTTATACTCAAAACTGCAAAAACTGCCATCTCCATAAGCCATCTATTGCCTTGTCTACAACTGTAAATATCTTATTTTTCTCCAGATGCATTAATCATTCTGAAAATGGCGAGATTCACTCTCTCTAATGTAGTTTCATGTGTTAAAATTTGTTTACAGGTGTCAATATTTTCAGTAAATAAAATCTGTCATAATTTTCTATCAAGTAAATTACACATTAATTTTCAAAGGTCTTGTACAATTTGATATGCCACAAATAAAACCAAAAAAATATCTTACAATTGTGTTTCTTAAAATACACATTTAAGCCTTGACGTCTTATTAAATTACTCAAATTTTTCCTTATTCTCTTTTTCTATAGTTAACCACGTATAAATCAGTATCAGATTAGGATGTGCTGTTGTCGGTTTGCCTCTCTGTTGTGACTGATAGAGAAGTTCATTACAGTGTGTTGAATGTGCCCAATCTAATGAAGATCCATCAGTCCACTATAGACAACATGGCCTCCTCAAGAGAAATCAATCACTGCTGCTATTTAAGAATTTAAAAAAAGAAGACCCATCTACCTTTCAGTTCCTGAGGTTTCTGAAAACAATTAATTTATAACAAATGTGTAAACGACGGTATGATGTTGCATCAGAGAAAACATTTTTATATCACTGAACTTTTAAATCTACATGCTGAAGCTCTTTAAATATTAAAGATTAAAACACTCCACTGTTGTTCAGTGATAGACATCACTATTTTGATATTTATCACAAATATTCTGATTATCAAATTTGAAATAAGGCTTTTAGGATCAAAAAACGTCATAGGCCAATATTTTTGTTTTAAATGCGTTAAATAATATTAAAAATGATCTGCTGTCTTTACTCCTGTAGGTCTAAAATGAATCGCTATGTTTAAACATATAGTCCTAGGCCTTTGTTTCATTTTAGCAGGGTTAAAAAATTCCTACATAATTCTCACGAAAACCAAAAACACTGTTATTCTCCCCTCTGAATAATAAAGATTCAACCTGGATTCCAACTTTCGTATAAAGCGATTTATTAGGTCAATATACTTTACAATTGTCCCTTGTTTGGTCTTTATTTCCTTCACATCTTTTTTTTTTTTTAAATTATTTCTCCACAAATAGCTGTCAAAGGCGGTTCCTACAGTTGCCAAACAAAATGTAAAAATCTCTTAAGTTACATGCAAATGTGGTCAACAAATTGTACGAAACACAAAACAAAAAAATTCACCAAATGAGTAAAGGACATGCACGTAACCAACAGAACATTTTGGCCCTACATATAAATACTTAGAAAAATCTTTACAGTCTCATCTCATAGTGCCCATTTGTAGCAGTTTTTTTTTTTTTTACCCATTTATATTTACATATTCACAAAACAATAAATAAAAATGACAGCATATTGCCAAATAATTGATCTGCCTGCGAGCCAATCCTCTTCACTGGAGGTTTTGGATCTCTGCTCAGTCTCACCTCTCAGACAAAATAACTGAATCCTCCTGTTTGTGCTTCATGCGTTCAACAAATCAGTGGAACATAGAGTCAATGTAAGTGTTTTTTTATTATTAATATTTTAGATTTTCATCTAAGTTCATGGCCTGGTCCCTTGTTCTATTTGTTGATGCTGACTCCTCACAGCAAACCTGTTGACGTGCACTGGGATGGGAACCACAATTTTGGGATTTCTCACCGGTTCTCCTGACCGGTTGTTGACGTTGCCGGCTTTGATCCGTTTCCATTTGGCCCTGCGGTTCTGAAACCAAATCTTCACCTGCACCTCGCTCAGTTTAAGTGCATGTGCGATTTGGGAGCGTTCAGTCAGAGAAAGGTACTTTTTACAATGAAACTCCTTTTCAAGTTCGAGCAGCTGTTCGCTGGTAAAAGCTGTTCGTCTCCTCCTGCTCTTCCCCGCAGAGCTGCCGGTCGGTAGCGCCTCCTGCGAGCCGGTTTTTAGTTTGCTCTTCTGGGACAGGGAGCCACAGTTGTTCCCGTCTGAGAAACTTTCGTTCTCGCTGTCTGCGGAGCTGTCCTCTCGGTCACTGCACACTGTGTCTGCTGATTTTAGGTCCAGCTTCTCGTCGTCTGAACTGTACAGTTTGGTCTCACCTAAAATGTGGAGAATAAAAGAGGAACCATTTATATTTAATCACTTGTTCATTAGTCTGGAAGTCACCGTTACGCAATGCCTCACAGCGTCAGACATCAATCACTGCGCTCTTGAGTTGGCTGGTAGAGATAAAAAGCAACAGAAATAGCTAAAAATGTCTTAAAATGTTAGTTTTAAGTAGCAACATTCGCTGAACTCATATTGGACCATTACAGCTGTCCTGTGTAGAAACACCGAGTTTTTTCTGCAAGTTTTTACTGTTGTAGAGTGCAACTTAGTTGATTTAACCTCCCAACAAACCCAACCTCATTAAAATGTGGTTAAACATGCTCTACAATTTGTTTTGATTTTCATAATATGAACAACAATTTCCAAATCATATTTTTAAATAAGTAAAACTGAGTTCTCATTTCGTAACTTCCACCAGGCTGCAGCCTCAAGATGTGGGCCAAAATGAATGTCGTGTCATTAATATTTTTGTCACCCTACAAAGCTGACAAAACACAGCCAAAACGGGTTTACTTTTCATTGTCCTCTCCAATTAAAGAGTACATCAGAAACCAAAGTCTTTCGCCATGGGTCAGCAATCTCTGCTTTAACGAATTTTACGCACAGTGGTGACTTTTTACGCAAAGCCCTGGGATCTGGATATGATCAAAGCAGCATAAATAAGTAATGAGACCGAGCTTACCTGATATTGTCTGAAAAGTTTCCGAGAAGTTCAGCAGCTCAGAGCCCTTATCCCGGCTGTGCAGCTCCTCAGAGTGCGGACTTTCTTGCCTTCTCGCTCCCGGGTCGGCTGCGCTTAATCGGGGACCGGGCAGCTCTTGGGGCGGGTAGAAACTGTCCGGCGGATCCGAGAAACTTGGCATCGTTGTGGTGAGCGCGACCATGGATGGCACCCCTTGTCCCAAACTGGCACAGAACGTGTTGGTGAGTCGCCCCGCAAAAGAAGCCAAAGGCGCAAGTGGAGGTATACCAGACGATAAAGGCGAGTGGGATAAAGCTTGTGGAATAACCAAAGGTCTGTACGGCATGAACATAGGATAGCCCGTGTAGAGCAGGTGTCCCGGTCTGGGCTGAGGGGTCCCTATCAGGGAATCGATTGAAAACGCCGTCCCTTGGCCGCCTGGTCTCTGCATTTTGCAGGCAAACACTTTTATGTGGTGGAAACTTGAAAGCAGGTGTCCTTTCCTCGATCGAGCTGCAAAACTTTCAGTGCAAAGACAGAGTGAACTGAAAGTGGATCCTCTGCCGTGTTGTCATCCCTGGGAGTGGACTGCTTCTCCGGATCTCTGCACTCTATATGCGTCAGTCAGTCAGTCGGGCGCTTTGTTGTGTGCCCCACCGTTACCTTTTCCCTCTTATTTGTCACACACTGAGACATAAACACACGCTCTCTCTATCTATCTACCTCTCCCCCTCTCTGCAACTCCTCCCTCCGCCCCTCTCCGATGCACCGTGTGTGTGCGCGCAGACAGAGAGAGAGAGAGAGAGCGAGAAAGAGAGAGAGAGGGCGAGAGCGCATTGGTTATCATCTGCAATACAAGAGGAATGAAAAGGGGGTGTTTCCCTGGGGGCTCATCCATCTTCCTCAAATTACGCTTCATTTCCTTATTCAGCCTCTGACTTTTTGGCCGTCTTGAGAGGCGGTAGTTTCCCAGTGGAGACCAAATAGACGGGTCGCACACCCCCCCATCCTCCCCCCAGCCCTCCTCCCCCCCCCTTTTTTTTCCAGGTTCACCATTGACTGCAAAACGGTGTGAGAGACTGTTCCAGCCCTTCCCCTTCTATAATCGTTGACCACACCAACCCAATCAGCTATTATTAATTTTGATTGATGATAAGTAATTACTCTGAATTCAAGGGACAGCGTAAAACAACGGCGGCTTTTGTTGAAATATTGGGGCCGATGGGCATCAGAGGCAGGAGGGTGGAGAGGCAGATGTTTCTCCGCTCTCTGTCCCATTCTCCGGGGCTAAAAACAATACGTTTGGCTCCAGAAAAAGAAGTGCTGCAACAATTGTTCCCTGGAGAGAGATACTCTGTGCGAAATTAGATTCAGATAAAAGGCGTTTATGCGAGGTCAACTGCAGTGTGGACACGGACACATAGTGGCCAAAGTCAAAATTGAGCGGATTTCCACTTTGTTTGAGACGGGGAATTTATTTAAATGGTGCGAATTTAAAACTTTAACCTGCCTGGTTGTCCTCTGTCAAAACACCACCGAAGGGCTTTTTTTTAAAATTAATTAAATGACTCACAGATTTTGATTTGCACTTTGGGGATTTCTCCCTGATCAAAAATGCATGTGGAAGGGGGGGGAAAAAATCACTTTTCTCTTTTCTTTAAGCACGGATTTAATCGCAGATCATTTCACCTTTTAAATGGCAACGGGAACTGATGATGATTAGCCCTATTGAGTCCTGGGTGCCCGGGCTCTCCAACTGGTCGTCTGATTGCATGAGGACATAAACATATCACCACCGACTCTGATTAGCAGTGGAGGGCCAGGCCAGGCTAATTCCTATAATTGCAAGTGACTTCAGCAGCACCTCTCTGTGATCTATTGAAACCATTTGCCGAGCTCCTCTCACCTTTTTTGTGAGGAATTCTGGTGCTCGCCTGCTCCTCTTCACGCTTTTTATTAACGTATTTTTAGTCTCTTTTTTCCCCCCAAATCCATCCAAATCACATTTACATTAAAAGAGCTCTTATATTTTGGATTCTTGCTTGTTATAAAAGTCTTTTTTTTCCTTTTTTTTTGGTATAACTGGTTTCCTCCTACAACATTTTCTAAGAATGGTCACAAGACGTGGTGAAAAGCTTGTTATTGCTTGTTAATTTAGGCCTGCAGATATATTATAATTTGTTCATGCCAGATTACTCACACATTGCCCCTCCAACTTTTTTTCGACAGAAGAATGGAAGTGCAATGAACACTTTCTTTTTCGTTTTGCAAATCAAATGACCATTTAAAGATTTTTTTCATCTCTTGATAAAAGCATAGATTATAATCTGCCTAAAACCTAAATTATTCAACTCAATTTAATGTAGTTGCATCTTATTTTTAATTCGAAACGTTTAAATTACCATTTAAAATGTGAGTGCTGCTTGAAAATAGGCTCAATCTAATTTTTAAAATGTGTTGTGTCATATTTTGTGAATATTCTTCTTGGCAGAAAAACGTACAACACTGAACAACGACCAATAAACACTAAACAGCACGAGAGAAGAGAGAAAATTTATGACAACAGGAAATAAATAAAGAGCACTGAGAGCATTGCTGTATGTTCAGAGTTGTATATTTTATTTGATATTAAGCCAAATGTGGATATAAAAGGTTACAATAATATCGGTAAATAATTATTTATGCAAATATAGCCTTTATAGCAATCCTCAGTGTGAAATGCGCATTCACGCCAAACTGTGAGGATTATGTATAAAAATACAAAGCAACTGAGCTTCTTTAATGACTATCAAGTGCGGAAGTAAAAAACAAAAATCGATCATAAATAAAATATAAAACATACAAGTGCATACCCACTATATACTTGATCAACTCTGGTCTATAGCTCCCTCTTGTGGTGAAAAATCAAACGTGTCCAGTGCTGAAGGATTGATCTGGAATAACAGTGACAGACAACAAAAGTTTGCATTTTCCTCCTGAAAAGCTACACATATAAAAATACATGGCATGAAAGGCCTTTAAACATATTCTCAGTGTGTTACTTTTCTCTTGAGTATTATTATTTGCCAACTACAATTCCCTCCTCACATCAATCCTCATCAGGACTAACTAATACTGCATAAAGTGCTTTCAGTGGACGTAGCCTCTGCATTCCAGCAGCAGGTAGTCTTTGATGAAGGTGGGCAGATCAAGCTTTGGGACCACCTTGTGTACCCTTGCATCCAGGAAAGTCCTGAGTCTGCAGCGTGCCAAGTGCTGCAGGGAGCGAGGAGTCCGTTCCAAGGCGAAGACTGACTCATAGAACTCCTTGTGCTCCTGAAGGAAACACAGATTAATTTAGGTTAATTTCACTGATATTATTTGTCTCAATTTACAGAAAATCAACCAATTTTGACCAATTTTTTATTTTGACCAATAAAATAAACACACAATAAGAAGTTCATCTTCCATTTACTATATCCTAGATATTAGCCCTTGGTGACTATCAAAAACCATTTAATTTGTGTGCTACACTGCCACACTAACTCCAGCTATAAGCAGTCAGCACAACCTGCACAACCTACATTTAGATTTTTTCCATCATTATGTTTTTATAAATGTATGTCATATATTTGTCATTTAAAAGGTCTAATGTATTTTAAAGTTTCTTCTCCCACTAAATACCTTAGATGTAATGGGCCTCTTAAAGTTCAAGAGCTGTTAAATTATCAAAAATTATTTAATTAGGTGGAGCTTTCATAGTCTTGGTGCTCTGAAGATTGTTAAATGTTTCAATTTACCATCATTAAAAGAAATGAAATGTTGGTACAATACAAAAACATAAAGTCCAAACTGGGTAAACCCTTGTCAACTTAATTATACAACAAGCTTGCCTTGAACACCTCCTCGGACACGGACTCAACCCAGGTGTCATTGACTTTGAGGTGACTGTAGACGTTCAGAAGAACCTCGATGGTGCGTGGAGATATAGAGCAGTGCCTCAGAACCTAAAAGAAACACCACAACACAGAGCAAAGCGAGAGGATTCATATAATCATCATCTAAGTTCATGAGCAAGCTTGTGACTCCATAGAACTGCAGAAATAAAGTAATTAAACACTTGTGAAATGAACAGATTGGTCTTCCCTCCAGGGGTTTAACTGGAAATTATGCAATTAGTGCTAATTAATCTCCTATTAACACTTGCCTAATTAGGAACCAGGCATTTTGTCTAGTGCACGTGGGTTCACTGATAGTTGTAGTCTGTTTCCCACAGAGAGTGCAACACTTCATGTTGTGTCATGAAATGGGAATGATTTGAATGTGAAGTTGTGAAGTCTGGAATATTGCAAGGAACGGTTTAGTGTTTCAAGACTCATACTCAAGGTGTTAACTTGCTAATTATGCTGAATGAGCCACCTTGATGAATAATTCAGTTAATCATTTACTGTAAATACGATATTCTACTATAAACCAATTCAGGAATGCATCAGCCCCTATGAAATGCTTGTGTGCATTTTATCGTTTAGCAATCTGAGACAACAATTCAGCTTTTGGCACATTTTCCTACCATGGGTAAAGCCCCAGGCCACACCCGAATAGAACCGTGGTTGAGCAAAGCACGGACAACCCTCTCAGGATGATGGGAAACCTTGTAGCACACCACTTTCAGGATGTTGTGCATAGGGGCTTCACCTCCATAGTCCATGTCGTTAACAGAGGCTCCTTTAGCCAATAGCAGATCTACTATGTCTGGATTTACATTCTTGCAGGCCATGTGCAAAGGACTGTGTTTGTCCTGGTCCATAGCGTGGATGTCAGCGCCTGCCCCCAGCAGCATCTGGCACACCTTGAAGTAACGTTCAAGGTCCTGCAACTCCTGGGGCTGGGAGCAAGCAGCGTTCAGGGGTGTGAGACCAACGTCATTCCGTTTGTCCACGGCAGCCCCATAGCGTAGATAGAGCTCGGTGTGCTCTAAGAGGCCGTTCCTGGCTGCCGCATGTAAGGGAGTGTCATCTTCATCTACAGTGCAACCATTGATTTCTGCACCATACTGAAGGAGATACTTGGCACATCTGCAGACAAAATTACACAGTCTTGTTTTGAAAAAAGAACACAAACTCCCATGCATACATCTGGATAAAGCACTATTATACATGTTCTAGTTTTGATCTGCTTTACTCACTCAAGGGATTCAGGGCTTGTACACAAATGCAAAGGCATTAGACCATCTTCTGAGACAGCATTGGGGTTGGCACCGTGGCTTAGCAGTAGTTTGGTACACTCAGACTGGCAGTTTTCACAGGACTCATGCAGAGCGGTGGTGCCACCAGGTGCCAGGTCTACATTGGCCCCACGTTGCAGCAGGAGTCTCAGGCAGTCGGTGAAGCCTCGGCTAGATGTGATGTGAATTGGTGTGGTCAGCTCTTGCTCATAAGTCAGTGACCATAGACCTGCCAGCAGGGAGAATAATTGGCATAAAGTCAACTCTGAGTTCAGACCTTAGGACCACTGTAAATAAACAGACATGTCAGGTATGCAGTAAGTACTGTAACACAAGAGTGGCATTTCTGTTAATTAGTGCATACAACAACACAACATTTCAACATATTCCTAGTTGTATGATTTCTCTGAATGTCAACACTATGTGAGACCATGACATTTTAAAAAAGCAAGTCTTATAAAAAAAAATCAAAGCACTGCAGAACCTACTTAAGCCTCTGAAGTTAAATCTGAAGTTCTTCCATTCCTCTACGTTGCTGGTGTCAAAAATGGCATCAACCAGGTAGACATATTCGTTGTCGTCCACAATGCTGAGTACTGTCAACTCATCACCAACAAGCAGAGAGTTCCAGTACTGCAAGATACAACCTGTAGCCTTGGCTGTGGCAATCACATCATTGCGGTAGTTCTTTGGTTTGCGCCATTTCACCTTCGGTGCTACATAAGCCATACTGTAGCTAACTAGTTTGTTTTTTTAAACGTTTCAGTGGTGTGGTTTCTCCAGAAGAAAATAAGCACGTATGTGGGTTGTTTGTTCAGACGAGGCTATTTCAAGGTGATGTTATGTGATATTTTGGTTGACCCGGTGAACCTCGCCAGTGCAGATGGGAGCCAATGACTGGTGCATGACATGGATCTAGGCCACTGATTCAGCTGACCCACTGCAATCAATAGATAATGAATCGGAAGACTTTAAGAGCAATGCATTCTTTTGATACATATAAAAGTATTGGTGTCACCCTGTGATGCATGGTTCCATTATTAGTGTTATGTATCCAGTCAGAATTAGAATTTGTAGTCTTTAACATTTCAAAATGACTCAAAAGCCTTTGCATTTGAAAACTCACCCCAAAATTTTATTCTTTCATAAAATAATAGAGCAAACTACTTATTTTGTCTACAGTGAAAGGCCACAGTTCAATCCAGTGGAGTTGCACAAAGCAAACAGATGACCACTGTTACTGTCTGATATTAGGTGGACATATGAGGGTTTCTATAAATATTGCCTCGTGCTCTGTTTCTATTAATATCGCATTACTGTGTTTTTAAACACTGCCTCATGGTGAGGTGCAGGAGTTGCATATTGCTTGTAGTTTATGATCATTTTAAAGCAGTGATTTACTTTCTTTCTTTTCCATAACACTGTCAGCGTCTGTCATTGCCATTAAAATAAGAAGCGCTTTTTGAATTCAGGATTCTGCTGTGCTCCTCTCCAGGAAATACAATGAAGCTACAAGCTATGCTGTGCCAAATCACATGAGTTCCTAAATTAATTCCTAATGGAGACAGATGTTGTCTCTTACCTTCCCCTCTGGCGACCCAGCGCATTTCCCCTCCCCGTGGCTCAATGATGAGGTTTGCTATGGATCCTTTAGGAAAGAGGTGCTGCATCGCCTCCAGGTCTCCTGTATACACAGCGTTGTGGACCACCACGTCTTGGCATACAGTTGGTGGCCGGGCAGTGCTGGACCTCAGTGGTGGCTCCCTCTTCACCATATAGCTATTGAGGTGATGGGAGGCCAACTGCTTCTTGTACTTGTATCTCTCCAGCATGTCCTCATCGAGTTTAAGAGAGCGCAAGGCCGTAGGTGTGAAGACAAAGCTGCCTCGCGACATGCTGAATGGCTTGCCTCTCACAGAGCAAAGTGGAAGTATAAAATGTGTATGATGAAGTGAGAGAGAAGGCCCGTCTCTCTGTCTCTGTTGTTGTTTCACTCTCTCTGGCTAATGTCCACTATGTGCCTCCCGGCTGTTCATAGGGTTGGTTCACAGAGTTGTTTTGATATTCGGTATGAGACCCTCCCTGCAGTGTGACAAGTAATGCTATTTTTATGTCTCACATGCAGCCACTCGAGCCTCTCCTGTTTGCCTCCAGCAAAGTTACAGCCATGAAATCTCTCTGTCAGGCTGCAAGTGTGAACTGAGTTGAATGAACTCTTGCTTTCTAACTACAGCACATGCTGTTTTTGGGGTGGCAGAACATGATTTCTGATTATACAGTATCATATTAAGACAGAACTTTAATGAGCAGCATATGGGAAGTTTGCTTACTTCAATTACAAGCCACATTTGAAAGATCATCATATAAAAATACAGTCTATTCTAGAGAGTATTTGGTGTGTTTATGGTTAATGTGAACGTTTACATGAACGTAATAGTTTATCTAAATGGGCAAGATTTTAAGCCTTTACAAGTCCAAGCAGGGTTTGCACTGTGACACTAAAAAAAAATCTAAATAGAGCTAAGTTAAGCATTTGGGTCAACTTTTAAAGTTAAATTTTGTCTTAAGATTTTTCTTACAGGAAGCGCAAACAAAAATACCCTATTTGCAAGCCCCTCTGTGTACAGTATGTGTTTGCAAAATGTCTCTTTTCTTCTCAGTATTTTTTTTCTTCTGTCATGAGCCTTAATGGATTTTGTGTATCCACACGGCTCCCTGCATTAGAACATTAGGCTGAATGACTGTCAACCGCTGTGTCACTCTGCCCCACGTGTAGTGTTCTGATGGCGGAGGGACGGCGCATAATTAAGCCTTTTAAGCCTACTCTCTAGGCATCTGACAAACATCTCTTTTGACGGATGGACCACCATTTTCCAGTGCTGGTAGAAATTCTACCCAGCAGCAAAAGGGATATTATAAAAATATTTTAACCCTCTAGACATTGTGGATCGGTATTTATGGCTTGCTATGGCTTTAGTTTTTGGGAGACTGATAAACTTGCTCTGATATTGAAATTAGTTGGACTGGATAGCCAATGTATTAAAAGTACACATATTTTAATGTCTGTTTATCTACCTCTGTGTTGGAGTCCATCAAGATGACTGTAAACTCTGTGGCAACAAGGTTTGCACCACAGGTGGAGAAATACATGATATTTGTGGAGAGGCTTTACCTTTTTTCCCCATTTGAAAACACAGAAGCATAGCTGCGTCTCATCTATACCTTAACGACTGTTCTGGTATGGAAATCAAGGTCATTTATTTTATGTTACAGTTTGGTAATAGATGCCACATTAAACTGAAGGCGAGTAAGAGTTTCAACTTTGAAAACACACATTACCAGAGAGAGACTAGGAATATTGTTTTTGCGGCTGTAGTACATCCTTTTAAATGATATACATAATGAGTTTATAATATGCATCTGGGCTACCTCCTCTCTACTTTGATGCCTTCCAAATGGCCCGGGTGTCATCAGCAAAACATGTAGGCACTTTCCCGCCTCATTGACTCCCAAATGTATTTTAAATATCATTCCTGGTAACGCAATTATTTAAAACGCTGAACTAAACACTTACTAATGGGGAAAAAGACAGCGACTTCAATAAATTCATTTCTCAAATGGTGGGCATTCATGTTTTGTTTTTTTTTGTTTTTTTTCCTCTGTGAAGCGGAGGCAACTCTGATGACAACAAAAAACATCAGCAGTGGTAACACCCCCTGCCCTCACAGGCCCCCTGTGGACATATTAAATCTTTGGTTTCTTCACATTACCCACCAGTAGCTGTTTCTGCGAGGTTTTCTGCATTGTGGTCAGCTGCCTTCCTCTCCCAAGGCGATAAGAGGCTGGACATCAGCAACAGCTCTGATGAAAGTGAGGCACTTCATTTATGCAATCATAGGCAATTAGTTCCCTCTGATTATGTGCCTCTTAATGCTGTTTTGAGTACTGTGGCACACAGTAATACAGAAAGAGATTAAACTATAGCCCTCCCTCCACACTGAGCAGTCATTTAATATACTGAGAACATAATGAAATGTACACAGTAATTACAGTAATATTAAATGCTAATGGGTTTGCAATTGGGTCTGTTGTTAGTTTAAGACAAAGTCAGTACACTCAAAGAAAGTCTAAGTTTAGAGAGAGCATAACCATGACGTCAGAGCACTCAATTATCCATCAGGTGTTTCTTATTTTAATGATTTATGTGTTATTTAATGTTATTAAAATCAGAAGAAGAGAGATTTTGTCTGTCGTATCGGAAATTCTGCACAGGCAAGAGAGCAATTAATATGCCATTTACAGATTTCAGCCTACATCAAGGGAGAAATAGGGTCTGAAGTTTGTATTCTGGTGATAGAATAACTGGGAGGTCACCATGGAAACATGATAAGAGATAATGAGCATGCTTAATTGGCCAGTGACATTATCTACAGGGAGGTTAGTTTGTGCATTTATGTATTTATTTACTGTTTCTGATTACATCTAGGCTTATCTTAATTTTCTTAACATCATGTTGACTATGTGGTCCATACGGACACATTAAGATAGACACACACAGTCTGCCTCAAGTCTTTGATGCCATTAAAGTGCCTTTGATAGCCCATCAACACTGGTTTACTTCCATATACATGGCTCATCAGAGTCCACAACAGGGCTTAGACAAGGAACTCTGTTTGCGAATCTCCCCCAGGTTTCATCACGATGCTTGAGATGTTGGTGGAGAACCTAAATGAATTTATAGAGCCCTGAATTGAACAGTAGCTCCAAACTATTCTGTGCTAGCATGATTACTTTTTCTGTACTCTTTCAGCTCTGAGCCCACTACCTATAATGTATTGTATCGGTCTTTGCAGATTCCAATTGTCTCTCAATGCACTGATCACCACGCAAATAGCCCTCTGTTTCATCATGACAATTGAGAGGTTCATATTTCAACCTAATAGTCCTGTATAACTTTAACCATCTATCACAACCTCATTTCATTGCGGTTGCAGTTAATACGCGCTTCCCTGCCAAGTGGAACATTTTCTAATGATGCACTCTCACACGAAAACAAGGCAAGCCAGCCCGGGCTCTGCATCACTCACTAATGCACCCATCCATAATGTGTTCCTAGCAGTCTGCCTAAAGGAGACAGCAATGACTACCACTAGGCACGGGCATGAAAGGGGTTATGGGGAAGGGTACAAGATACAAAACCTAAATGGCCATGATAATCATGAACAAAGTCACTGCCATCAAAGACTGTATCACCCTCATAATAACATCTGTAGATTTCATATCATTACCAGGAATACTGAGAAACATGCAAAATGGGCATCTCAACAATAACAATCAGCGGTGGGAGTCACATCCAAGTGCATTATCACGGAGAGCCTGGCTTTATAGGATGTTGATAAGGGTAGCCTAATAGGTGTATGTAAAGCCTGATGTAAACACCATCCTAATTAGAGAGACCTTTAGCAGTTCCTTCATTTTATGCAGATTGGACTGGTGCAACTGCTAGTGTCATTATTCTGTAATCAAGTACTATTCAGTTGACAGTGTCGTCTTTTAAAAACTTGATTAGGATGCATAACAAGGGTACAACGTTGCATTATTTCCTCTGTCAGTTTATAAATATGTCAATTCTTTAAAGCTAACTAAATAATGGATCTTGTCAGGGTTTGGGTGAAAGGCATCACATGCAAAAAAAGATAACTTTGAAAACAGACTGTCACAGTGTTATAAAATCGGTGTTAAACCAGTTTGTGCCTCTATCATCATTTTTACGTCTTTTATGATGATGATTACAATCAGGTCACAGAGCTATGCATCTGTTTTGCTCAAAAACCTAACTTTGAACAACTCTGCAGATGATTTGACACTTACCCCCGTTTTGAAGACATGTCTATGTAGGAGGGACAAAGGGAATTTAAATTAAAAATCAATTTATTAAAAAAAAAAAAGATTTATGGGCAACAAAGACTATTTCAAACAAGCTCCTAAAGTTGCGGTTTTATTGCACTTTATTGGGAATAACTGTGCAATTTAATGCAATCCAATACAACAGCGCTGCTATAAATTTCACTTTAACGAAGCTTATACATTTTCAGTTTTTGTTGACATTGTCAGAAAGGTGATCATTTTACTTTATGTTTATTACCGTGGTCTAGTAAGTGGTGATTGTGTAGCTACTGGAGTGCATTACATTGAATGGTGTTCCTAATATTTTGTCCACCCCGTTGACATCCATGAATGGAGCAAAATATTAGGAACACTTTTCAATATAATGCACTCCAAAACACCACACCATAATAATAAATAAAAAGTAGAATTATCACCTTTCTGACAATGTCAACGAAAACTGAAAATGTATAAAGTACGGAAAAGTAGAATTTATAGCAGAGCTGTTGCACTGGATTGCATTAAATTGCACAGGTGTTCCTGATAAAGTGCTCAGCGAGTGTATATTAATCCTACTTCTCATGGCTTTATTTATTACATTATATTTTATATCTAAAATGCAATAAAATGCAAAATGGATCAGGCTACATAATGTTCATATTTTTATTGCCAAGACCGACACTTCCGGTTGCCATCTTTGTTTACAGCCTAACTTTTGAAACGAGTTAGGTTAGACTTTTCTTTTATTGTGCTGCAAGTGAGATATTTTTGTTCCATTTGGATGAAATAATCATTTGGATATCTAGAAATGTCTTCAAAGCAGTGTTGTGTAAGTGTTGCCAAACAACCTGTAAGGGTTTTTCAATGTTTATGACAGTACGTCATCTTTCAGAAACAGGTGATGTTAAGCTTGAACATTATCTCTGTGAATGTCATTATCAAAGCAAACTTCTTGAATTAAAAAATGATGATTAGGTTAAATGCCAGGTAGTATGACCACAATAATGTAGCGTAATACCAATTAGCATTAACTTAGGTAAGAAAGTAACTTACACACCTGGTGTCTGAATCATTGCACAGGGATACATTCAGGAGACAACATACTAAAATCGACAAGAGAATAGCTGACTGACTGTTATACTTTGATCAAGCTCCAATTTGTTATCAATAACCTTTCAGCATCACAGTCACCTGTTTGATTCCACACCTGTGCAGATCTGGTTATTTGTGTCTTGTCAAGAAGCATAGGTACTGCCTTTACTATGAACTGACAAGAGTGGATGATGATGTACACACGTAGGGCAGGTATGGGGATTCAAAGCAAACCGGATCTGACATCATCACATTGTATTTTTCTCCGTCTGACTGACCCAAGTGAGACTGCTTTTGGATAACTGTGTCACCAGGCTACTAGAAGATGTGATGACTGAGGTGTTGTGATCAGCTAGCACATGACTGACAATAAAGGGGGGATTTGTATCTCATGTTAAAACACTTGATTTAAGTTTTTTGTTTTTCATCTTGGAGAAATGTGAAGATAGTTAAAACACAGGATCTTGGGGAAATGATCTGACTTCTTGGCTTGATATAAACATGTCTGTTTATTTCCAGTATGGCAAAAATGAGGTAGAAAAATTATATCTGCTTATCTTCTTTCCAAAGGCAGTCAAAAAGCACCTGACAGATAAATTAATCCATCAAAAATAACAATTAGCAAATGAGTGTATGTTAAATATTATTTGCAGTGTTACAGCACATACATGGCAATTGTCAAGTTGCACAATGTTGATATTTTCACTCAATATCAATTCCATAATGTATCTTTTAACATCTTATGTGTCTCTGTCTCTAATCCATAAATAAATCATATTTATGTGCACATTAACTAATTTATAAAATGAGCTACAGAATTTAAGTTGTGTGCTATAAATTACAGTTAACCTCAGACTCCATGTCTATTTCACATATGCAATTTGTGTTAACATGACATTCATGTGCTCCGGTTTATAGGCCTATTTATAAAAGGAAACTGACACCTTCTATGAATCAATGTGCCTGCAACATGACAGATGTGCAATTACACCATCTAGTGGTTAATACTAACATTTTATTGCTTGTTTCTATCTAAATATAAAAAGGGAAGCGGGGCTTTTAAAAAAAAAGAGAGAAAATGAGCTTTGTGCATTTATTGAAATCAAACAGCCAACAAAGCCACTGATGCACAGGTTTATTATCCGTGTCATGATAAAGTGGCGTTTGTTGACGTCTTCACTTGGAGCTGGTGTACTTTGTCACAGCTTTGGTGCCCTCAGATACGGCGTGTTTGGCCAGCTCTCCGGGCAGCAGCAGCCTCACTGCGGTCTGCACCTCCCTGCTGGTGATGGTGGCGCGTTTGTTGTACTGAGCCAGCCGGGACGCTTCTGTGGCGATTCTCTCAAACAGGTCATTGACGAACGAGTTCATGATGCTCATGGCCCTGCTCGAAATGCCGGTATCCGGATGAACCTTTGAAAACATGAGGGAGAAAAAAAGGGTTTACGAGAGTCAAACCAATGCAGTTAAAGCTTTTTTTTCTTCTTTTTCTCCCTCTTACCCACCTGTTTCAAAACTTTATAGATGTACATCGCGTAAGTCTCTTTTCTTTTGGCTTTTCTTTTCGCCTTTTTCTCAGTGGAACTCTTCCCTTTCTTTTTGGATATGTCATTAGTCATTTTGGAAACCTTGTAAGATAACTGAATCTTGACAATATTAAGTCTTAACATGCAGTTTAGGAATTATTATCCCAGTTTTCTGGCTCACAAGCTGCTGTTTATGTAGCATTGCGTTAATTAGTGACTAATTAAGCCCACCTGCTTCGTTTTTTGTTTTTTGGAGCGGATAGACTTGTGCTCTACTTAACGATACAGTTAATTGTGATTAGTAACCAGGACGCATGTGAACTTTATTAGTTTTCAAGGCAGGGTGCTTTTCGCTGTGTTTGTATTGCAGTCTTTCACGGTAGAAATGTCATTATTGACGTTTCATTTGCATCGTTTAAAGGCACATGATTTGCACATATTGGGTAAGTCCACTGGATGGCACACTTACACCAGTTTTTGGGCTGCATCGAAGCTTACAAAGTACAGCATAGTTGCATACGTAGTTTCCACTGTGGTCCACTGTAATCCCATGTTACTTGTAGCTCACAAAATATTTTAAACCTAGGGGTATATTTGAATATCATATCTTTTCCAGGGAAATGCTTTTGAGCTGCTTTCAGATAGATTAATATCTGCTTAAGCCACAATTATTAAACATAGATCCTTTGGTTTTGTGAGCAAAGCTTGATTAACAAACAAAGGTGATGTGCAAGTGGTTGGTTTTTGGCAAAATATAAGTTGGGATTTATTTTCAACTTATTCTCTCATCACATGAAAAATACACACACTATATATTAAATTTACAACCATTTTGCATCAATAAATGCACTGTTGTGGTAGTTGGTAGTGGAGGTGAGCCCTTAGTAGGTTTTTTTTTTCTCTCTCTCTCTCTGAGGCCCCCTAGTGGGTTCATCTGCCCTCTTGATGTGGTCAACAGAATTGGATTTCAGTCTCAGCAGGTGTTAGTATGCTGTCTGATAGGGCTTTTTATTCAGGCTGTTTCTTTGTTTAGTAGCAGTGTGTCTTTATCTCTAGGCTTGTGAGTTTGGTTCTGGACACTTTTATGTGTGGAGTATCCTGACAAATGTAAGATTTACATACTCATAATCGGGATAAAATGTGTCTCTCGAGGCTTTTTCCTTTTTCATTTTGGATAAAACGCTTAACATCTAAATTGACCCTGAGAGTGTGATTGTCCTAGTCTCGTAGTATAAAAGCATATTCAAGGACTGACTAGAACCATTTATTTTAAAACATGCCTGCATCTACTGACTTTTACCACACATACACACAATACTACTGACATACAGTAAAAGTAAAAGCCAATAATACAATTCAAAGATTTATCCATCTTGTCTGATGTTTGTGTGTGTGTGTGTGTGTGTGTGTGTACTGTAGTCCCTAGCTGCTCTATCACAGACGTTTTATCTGTTTGATTGATGAGATCGAAGGCGTAGGAAGGAATTGAACTCAAATTATACGTTTTATCATACACACACATCTCTCTAAATGGTAAAGCACTTTATCATGCTTGTTCATTTCTATCATACGCACAGTTGGGGCGGCCTTAAACATGCTACTGAGGTTCCACTGTGTTTTGAGATGATTAATAATCTTATGATAGCTAAGCATTGAATGTGATAAAGTTAGTGCAGCATCACACTCTATAAAGTAGGCTATTAAGGTCATAAAATATGAAGTTAATTGACAGCAGAGGTAAGGCAAACACCTAAAAGCTCTAATCGCTGGGGGTTTGCAGTAACAGTTTTATCATGGAAACGTTTTATGTTTTAAATGGCACTGAACTAATTATTTGAAACCTCTAGCAAGCTGCAGTTATTTAATTAAATGTGTTTATTTTCATTTTCACAAAACAAAGTGTAAAGAGACACATTTCTCTCTGCTCTGTTGTGAAATGTGCTCACAAAATACAAACAACCCTTCACTGGTAGTCTAAGCATTATAATATATATTCAGCCTGAGCAACATAAAATATTGTTTGTCTGCAGGTTTTACATCAAAGGCTTTCCCTAAAGCACTTTACTGACCATCTGATATTCTTCTAGATTCACTTAAACTTCTGCTTTTATCTATTTTTCTGTAAGATATGGATACATTTGTGTTGATCAGTGACACAGCGTTTGAGTATGTAATTAGTGCCAAACTGCCTTGTAGTACATTGCCACTGCTATGTAAAGGGTCTTGGACTTTTTCTTCCCCTCACAATTGTTCTCCACATGCCTACAGCAGATACAGTGCAGTAGATTACATATCAATAGGCCTTTATCCCAGACAGTGTTTTGGAAGGTCATTTGCACGAATTGCCACACACATTGAATAGCAGCCATTGGTTGTATTGTGAAGGCCATCTCTCTGTTGTTTGGCAGATTTCTGCTGTTTGGTTGTTTCATCTGTGAAGAGAAGATGGGGGGTAAAAAAGGTGAGTGTGTGTTTGTGCACATCTGCTACCTCACTACGTCTGTCTGACAGACACAGAAAAATAAAACTGTTCTGTTTCTCACAGCCTTTCATATCAACATATTGCCTGAGGCTACGGGGACTGTTTGTTTTATCTTTTTATTTCATCAGGGTTTGTAGCTTAATAAAACAAAGCATAGCTTGATATCTTCAGTGATTACTCTGTACTTGAGAAATGCACAGTCTTGTATGCAAATATACCAGTTTGTGTTTCTGTGAACAAACCTATAGTCAAGCTAAAGGGTTAGATGTTTGCCCCTAACTTAGTGTGCAATTCAAAACCTGAAGGACATCAAAGCATTCAGTAAAAATCTTAGCGGTAAAAAAATGTCTGTGATAATGTCCACATGAAGACAGGGTCACCAATATTCATTGCTGACCTACATACTAATGCAAAGGTGTTGTTTTTGATTTTTAAATGAGGCTACACTAATAATAACTACTGTAGACTGGAGTTGTACATGGCACATTTTGCTAAATTCCTTTACTTTTTTCCTAACTTGGATGCTGTTGAAAGTGCGCAAGCTGCTGAACACTGTGTAGGAGTGGTGTTGCTCCTTCATACTGGCAATTCACTATTCAGTGCAGTGCTGCATCTCTGCTACTCCTTCTTTAACTTCATGATGTATGTGCTGCTTATATGTTGGCTGCTTTTTCTGCAAGGTTCAGTTTCTATCATGGTTATCTGTCCTCTAAGGTACTTGCCAAATCTGCATAACTTGGGCATCAAAAGAATGACTTACTGTAATTGCTCCCTTTAGCGCTACATTATATCAGGGCAGTTTCCTTGTCAGAGGAATCTTTGCTGAAATGCAGTAATTACAGCGCATTACTTAATACCCAGCATCATTTAGATTCATATGGTGAGAGTAGCAACAGTAGTGCTGTACTGTATTCACTGAATTATATGATATGCATTATGGACCTGCCAGCCTAGACCATAAGGAGCATCCCACTAATCCAATGAAACTAATAACAATAACACATTTCATTCCTTCGGTTATCAGGATCCTGGGGTCAGTTAGTATTTCTGGTCGTGCTAGACATCTTAATGTGCATTATGGCAGATAAAGCTTTTGTGGATTGATAGAGAACACATTTGCTGGATGTGCAATATAGAAATCTCGTTTAAAGGATGGGTTCACAATTTTTCAAGTCTGTATTAAAACAACAGTCAGGTGCCCAAATGAGCATTGAAATAGGTCTTTCTTGCCATAATTGTTCCCCCTGTTCATACTGGCCATTAGAAGATCCCTTCATAATGCACTTACAATGTAAGTGATGGGGCCAAAATCCACAGTCCTCCTTGTGCAAAAGTGTATTAAAATGTTTATCTAAAGCTAATATGAAATTTCAGCCATCCAGATTGGTCAAATCAAGTAGATATCTTTCAACATTACAGTCTTTTTAGTGCCAAAGTCTCTCTTTTTATTACTATACTTCCACCGCAGCTCAACAGGGAAACTCAGACTGAGGAAACACAAAGATCTGAGTAGTTAGTATGAACAGGAGGAATAATTACAGCAAGGAAAACCTCTTTCAGTGTTCATATGGGCACCTGACTGTTGTTTTAAGACAGACTTGAAAAATTGTGAACCTATCATGCAAATCGAAATGTTAAGCTTTTATACTTACATATAAAATACTTACATATATAAGTATCAAATATATACTTATGTTCTAGAGTCTAGATTATCAAGACCCCCATTTATGTTTAGTGCTGTGTTAGACAGGCACACATATCAAACATTATTGTGATATAGCAAGTGAAAGCTCCTCACTCTTATCTAGGTTGCATTAGTGCCAAACCTCTAAATGTGACTGCATCTCTACAATGTTAAGCTGTTATTTCACTTTAAAAATATGTTGTCTTACATGTTAAATAAGATGCTCTTACAAATATATTTGGACCAGTTAACTTAACATATGTAGTCATAACTTTGTGTTAGTTACAGAGAAACAGACCTCAGTCACATAGTCCATGAGCCTGAGGTGTTTTAAACCTGAAATGTTTCAGAATATTAGTTGGTAGTTAAAAGTCAATTTCAAAGGCCCCAAAAGAAGAGAGTGCAGTGCTTAGCAGTGCCTCAAATATTAGCCCTCCCTATTAATATTCACTGCATTATGCTGTGCATTCTACCATCCGCTTGAAAGCCAATTACTGTTGAAAAGTCCACCACTTTCATCCTGCAATCTGCAACAACAGGCATGCCTGCTAGTATGAATTTGGAATTTAATTTTGGTAATTTTTACACAGGACATCATTTGCACAAATGTAAAGAGGAGAATGCAAATAAATGCAGCGTGTATTTGTTACTGAATATAGAAACTGAATCTCAGATGCAGATTTATGCAACAAAGACGACAACAATCACTATACTCTAATATTGACTATTAATGTGCAGGTTTATTTGCATGTTTGTTTCACAGAAGACAATTGAGTTATTCATCACAGCGACTGCTTTTATTACAACTACTTTTTTATTGAATTTAAAAAAACATTGTTCAGTCACTGTGAAACTTAAGTATCTATATAGTCTCAGTATTTCACCTCGCTTTTTCCTGTTAATGTCACATAAAAACTGAGGTAAGTTCTGATGGGACTCGTAATATCATGTCAGGTCAGGTGACCAACTCCACCACACTCTACAAACCTTTCAGCACCAACAGATAATCCTTATGAATGCTATTGTTGGCTTGCTTGCCTTCCTTGTAAATTTCTTTTCACTATTTTGGTTTTGCTACTAATATACATATGTATTCTTGAAGCCTACATCCTCAATCATGTTTTGTTTATTATACTTTACTATTAATGTTGAGTAGTGCGTGTAAACATTGTGCCAGTTCCATACTTAATTCAAAAGCGACTCCTTAGTAAATGGTTTTTAGTATGCCAGTCAGCAACATTGACTTTACCTGGCACTGTTTGTGAATGAAGACATATTAAAACTCAGTGAAGGTCTCATATGTTAAATGGGTACAGCATCATCCATCACTGTTAAGTGTTTTTTAGCACATTAATCATTGTCGGTATTAGACTGTGAATACAAAGGAGTGCAGCAGAATATTATACATTTTAAAGTATGGTAGAGTAGATAGCCGTGACTTAAGAGTAGACCGCTTTTGGAGTGCCCTGCGAGCCGAATGGTTACTTCGCATGACACACACGTTCCTGGTTCGATTCCAGTTAGGGACCTTTGTTACATGTCAAACTCATCTTGTTCTCCCCTTGTCTCCTGTCTGCCTCTTCAGTATCCTGTGTCCAATAAAGCAAAAAACTGCCAAATAAAAAAAAATCTTAAAAAAAAGATTAGACATTCAAACGTCTTAATCAAGTCAATTACATTTTGACAGGAAATGTAATTAGATATGTTTAAGTTGTCATGATGTTTTGAGTCATCAAAGTGAAACAGTCCTGTTCTGATGTTTAGCATGCACTGCTTTTGGGTTGAAGAGGCAATAAAATGTCTAGTGTCTTGTAGTTCTGAAATTGCAATACCTCAGACATTGTTTCTGGTAGACCTCTCCCAACCCTATCACAGTATTTACCCTGTCAGGTAAATACTGTGATAGGTGGATTCAAAACCAGAATAGACTATTACTTCAGGCCTCATGTTGAATTTCACTCAGTGAGCATTTTTCAAATTGCATCTCAACTGTGACAATGTATGGTTGACATTGCAATTCTTAGAAGTTTACAGATGAAATCGTTCATAGTTTTATCTGAATTGCATACCTCTATAGTGTTGTGGATAATGGTTGCTATGGTCTCTGTGCTTGGTTACTAGGACAGAATATTGATTTAATCCTCAAGGGCTGCGGCCATATCCTTGGCAGTTCACCTATTGTTATGATAATAAGACATCCTCGGGTAGCCAATGAGTGATAATCTTGTTTGGTCCCAGGAGAAATGAAAAAGGTTTCTCAGAAGAGTGTGGTGAACTTTTAACCCCAATAAAATCACCAACTCCATCACCGGTCAAGCCTGAAACTCTCATGTAGTCACACACAATGAACCATATCCTAGATTGCTATAGCCACAGTGTGTAAGGCTTTTTGAATTAGTTCATTGCTTTCAATTGCAATAATAAATAAATAAATAAATACCCATGCTTTCACAAGAGAAGACAATACATAAAGATCTCAAATCAAATGATTAATTATATGTAATAATCAAGACATAGCCAGGTGTATTTGGTCATCTTTTTTCTTGCTTTACTTGTTCTCATGGCGATAAAAAGGTTAAAATGGGGACATCTCCAGTTAGATTTAAATGCATACGTCAATGCAATAAACATGCAACCTGTGGCATTCTTTTATGCGAGCAAACATGCTGATGGCAGAGCCTGTAGGAGCAGATTAGAGAATAATAACACAATTGAAGGTGGTGTCCAGATTGAGAGACTTCCCCTGTGAGCACAGACACACAGGCAAAGCAGCCATTCAGCAGTGGGATGGATCCTGACTACTAAAGAGGAAGAGGGAGAGAGAGGGAGACTGAAAGAGAGAGAGAGAGAGAGCGCAAGAAAGGGGGGAGTGGTGGGAGAGAGAGAGAGAGAGGAAGCGAAAAAGAGAGTGAAAGGCTCCACACGGCAGAATATAAATCTGTATGTTAACAGGACCAAAGCTGGAGGTCTCGAAGCGGCTTTAGTGGTTATGCTGGTGGGGGGTAACCATAAAGCATCAAGAGGTGGTCTTCTCTATTAACTAAGGATCTGTGCAAATAAGGAAGTGGAACCCGTGGAAGCTGTGAACGCCGGTTGCCAAGCACAGTGGTGGGCTGGTCGGAGGTCTTTGACCCCCCTCATTTTCATTTCTGGAAGAAAAGAGAAGAGCAAAAGAGACACGAGAGAAAAAGGAAGGTGGCAGCGAGGGACCAGTGAGCCATTTCTCTCTTTATTACCTCCATTCACAAAACCATTGCATCCCATTATCACAGCGATGTAGAGGCATTCTCTCCGATTGGAGGAGGAAGGGTCCCATTGACTGCTGAGGCTTAGCACCTCTCTCCAAACGCTAGCCCTTTTCATCGCAGTCCCCCCCCCCCCCCTTATCTCTTTGCCTCTGTCCTTACGTCTGCGATTTTCTCTGTTCTTCTCTCGTTTCTTGTCTCTTGTATTCTTGTCCCTTTTCACACAACTCAGGAATCAGGAGGCATTGCATTTTGGTAGAAGTGGGTGTTTCTGGAGCTGTCATTGTGTTTGGTGCCGCTACAAAGGACAGCTGAGCAGGGAGTGAGAGAGACAGCTTTGGAGATAATAAAATAGCAGGCTGAAAGAAAAGGGGGGACCTGGGACTACAGGAACAGCTGACAACCACTGGAAGGTGAATTGTGATGAAAGGAAAACTGTTACAGAGACTGACAACCATTTTAAGGTAGCTATTTACTGAACCATTCTTGAGGGAATAAAGAAGCAGTGTGCCAAACCAACACCACGGTTGGATTCTGCTATTGCTGTTGCTAAGCAAAGTCTCTGACCTGAAGTTCTTGGGGAAACAGTGTTGAGCATCACTCTACAGCCATGAAAGGAAGCTCAGAGGAAAGCATTGAAAGCATCAGGCCCTCGAACCTGCAAGCTTTTGCTAACATATCCACCCTACATGGCATGAGTCACATATTCGCCTATGGGCACATGACATTCCGTCGGTTCCTTTGGACTCTTTCTTTCCTTGGTTCACTAGGCTTATTGATGCTGGTCTGCATGGATCGAGTGTCATACTACCTGGAGTACCCTCACGTCACCAAGCTGGACGAGGTAGCGGCGACTAACCTCACCTTCCCAGCTGTCACCTTCTGTAACCTCAATGAGTTCCGCTTTTCCAAAATCACCAGAAATGACCTCTATCATGTGGGGGAGCTCCTGGCCCTCCTCAATAATAACTATCAAATAGCCAACCCACACTTGGCTGAGCCTGAGGTTCTGGCTGCTCTTAAGGATAAGGCAAACTTCCAGAACTTCAAGCCCAAACTGTTCAACATGACTGATTTCTATAACCGCACAGGTCATGACATCAACGACATGCTACTGCAATGCACCTTTCGAGGAGAGGATTGCTACCCAGTGAACTTCACCACAGTAAGTGTCCATGCGTCCATGCTCTTATCTTCTCACTCAACATGCTGCAATTCTGTACTGCATGTCTGCTTTTCTATTCCCTGCCAGTCCTGACAGTCTGTCCCTTTCTTTCATGTTTAGATGAGCTTAGACTGAGTTTTGATGTTGCTTGAGCATTTTATTTGAAGCAAATGTCTGGGTTTATTGCATTTGTTATTTCTTAAGTGTTTTTATAGTGTTGTCAGTACTTACAAAAGCTGCTGTTGAAATTAATTGTGATTAGGTATTGTATTGTGTACTGTTGATGCTTGTGCTGTGAGAAGAGCAAACAGTGGATGACATTTGTGATAAGGTTAAGTCCTGAGGTGAAATGCTGCAATGATTTTCCTTTTTTGCCATTACTGAATCACTCAGTGATTTCTGAAGACAGTTTGGCTTCTAGGAGGAGGGAAATCATTTTTGTTAGATGTTGTTTTTTGGAGGTACCACTTGAGTTTGAAATGGGGCTTTTTGTATATGAGGTGTTGTTGTGAGGTCAAATAGATTGTTTCAGCATGCAAACAAGCATTTGTTTTGGTAAATCTGACAGATGTTTTAATCATGTTGTACAAATTGAGGCTCCAAACTGAATATTGCTTTGTTATTAGGTTGGAGGTCACTGTGCTGTCTGTTGTCATTATTTCTGTCCCTTGTTTATTAGAATTAGTGCTCCTCTAAATTATCTGTTTCACAATAGTTATTGCTCACTCTTCAATGAAAACAAAGTCATTTTTGTTGTGTATTTCAAATGCCTAAAAAAAGAGGATAACTTCTATAAAGACTAGAAATCATTCAGAGGAAGGTCTTTGGTGCTGAGTTATCAGTAAGTAGTCTAAGTAGATTTTCTTACTTACTTTGACTATCTGTCCAACCTTACTTTTCATTCACCATACAATCTTTTTGTTTCAGTTTTAACCTGATTCATTTGAAATTGCACATGTCTATACAGGTTGTGATGAAGTAGTATTAAACTGAAAACTAATTTAAAACAGTCACAGTAAAATGAACATGGACCCACAGTTGTTTCCTGTGTTGATTAGAAGTGATAGAATATATTAGTTAAAGCAGAGACCTGGATCCAGGTGACATGAGGACAATATATTATCCATGTAATGAATTTAACACAGCTATGTGCAGCAGCTGTATTGTAATGTACACTGTAAAAAAAAAAAAAAAAAAAAGTTGGTCCTGTAGTCGGTTATTGCCATAGTCAAAAGAGCATCATGAAAAATGGCAAGTGAGAGGGTGTGACGTCATTCGCTATAGTTCATTTTACATTTCTTTGTGTTATGATGTAGCTCTAAACATTTCTCCTGTCATGCAACCCGTGTTCTCCACTCTTACTGCTATCCAATACAAGTTTGGGTGTAATCAGACTGTTTCATTCATTACCAGCAGCAGTAGGCAAAGCTCTTCTTTTCTCAGTCTGGATTGCCCATTATTTTATTTAAACAAGAATATTGTACATCAGCCAAAAAAAAATTTAAGAAGCAGCCAAGAGACAGGCAGCACTGCAATATCACTTGTTTCCATTTAAGTCCCAACTCTTAATTTAAGACACTTTATTATCTGCTCTGTGTCTCTGTCCTATATCTAATCTCTTAAAGTGCAGGTTTGATGGAGTAACACCTAACTTACTTATCTCCCAATTGAGTCTATCCACTCTCAAAAAATACGATTTGTTATCTATGTTGTATCTTTAATCAACCCTGAAAGAAATCCCTACAGATGGCCAGTTTTTAAGTGACTGATTCTACAATCTTTAGAGTTGATCAAAGCTCTTCTCTGCTGTAGGGAAAAGATAAAACACTAATTTAATATTTCCTTTCAATCGTATTTCTTTTCAATTTGTGTCACAAATATCTTGCATTGGGACTGTGTCCATGTACATGTTTGTTTCCAAGCAGCACTCAAGAGTGTCTTAACAAACAAGTCGTTCATGGGAAGCTAATTGTTGTCATATTGCTTGATTGAAAATGCTTGCAGCCTCAAATGAGCTTGTAGAAACGGTTGATGGATTTGGTTCATGCTGAATGTTGACTTGTTTTTGTTGGGCGGATTTGGTGGTCCAGCAAACCGTGACCCTCCACCTGGCTCTGAAGTGTCATCAGGTTTGAACAGTCTTGTTGATATCCTTCCATCATTGTGGTATGTTGTTTGGATGGAGCGGTTCAAGCAGTGCCACACCACGCTGCATTATGCTCTCAGTGGGCAGAAATGTGTTTGTCAGAGCTTGGATGAATGCCAGTATGCCATACCCATCTAGCTGAGTGTTTGGTGCTCTATGTGATAATAATCTCACAAAAACTAACTGTAAACACTGAGGCTTGCTAGCTAATAGAGTGACAGAGTTCATAACCTGCTTCAGTGGGAAAAAGAACCCATCTCAGCTACCTTTCTATTAGAAATCTTCAGGAGAAGGCACAAAATCAAGACATGTTCCTCATATACCAAGTTGAGTTTTGTTGACTTCATCTACTAATATGTGTTCATGTTGTTTTCTTTTCAATCACTATTCACTGGCAGTATTCTGATATTTAGACAACGACTACAGGAAATTTTCAATTATTCAAATTCCCTCACAGACGCGTTGAGAGGAAGATTTACAATGCAAAGGACTTTGGGAGTGATGAGCTTTGACCTTGAATAAATGAAGGAAGAATTCCATTAAGTCTGTGTTATGATGCAGTTGGGAAACAAAGCATTCAGAATGTTTTGCATTGTAATAGATGGATGGGTAAGAGGCGAATGGCAATTTGTGTTTCCAGTAACTACTTTAATCCCTGTTAATGATTTTATGGGGCATATGTTACAAATGTCATGAAAAAACAGAGAATTTTTGAGGCCCATGCATGGCCCAATCTTAAGAACATTTAGTTAGCTCTCTAGCCCAGTTCTTAGGTCAAAACAAGCTGTTTCAATTTGAAAAACCGCTTTTTTTCAAATGCAGTTGATACATTTTTGAGAGTATCCTCATCCTTTAGATGAGTATACTCTATAACCTCCACAAATTCATATGCTTAAATTCCTACCATGGTGAGCTTAGTCTCAGAATGATAAAACACATTTAGCACAAAGTCTTTGGTAATGTGTAAAAATCTACATTACAGTCTGAAGTGAACCAGAGTTGAAATCTTCTCCTGAAATCTCACAAAAGCTGCTTTCCTACCCTATTATAACGCTAATCCTGAAACCTTGACATAAGATAATAGTAGGATTAACTAGGTTTTAATTTTGACATTTTTGTCACCATATCAACTGTAATACAACTTCAATAGTTTAATTTAAGATACTGGGGATTATACCTGTTCATATGGTAAATTTACATTTTAAAGGTGGTATTTAAGATTAAATGGCAGTGTTCTGGTCAGAGAAATGACCTTTATCAATATGTATTTATTGACTCGCACGTCTTTCAAAGACCACATGAGTAGCCTATTACTAACAGTGTATGTAAATGGCACCTCAGTCGATGATAGACTGCAGCTAGTGAACAAGAGGTTGATTATCATAATCTGATCGTGTGGATGTAGCACCCCTTTCTTAAATCTTGACAGGTCATGACAAGTGCCTCTGGGCTACATTTCTGTCCATTTCTCACTGAGTGTGTAAAATCAGTATTCATCATCACATTTTGCTGAAGCTCAGTCTTTAAGATGTGAGTTATCTTTCATCTTATCTTCTAGATGACAGCAGGTGCCGAGAGGCTGAAACATGGCTATAGCTGAGATGAGGCGGGATGACACAATGTGTGTTGCGGATCTACACAGTGGAGATTTTAGTTTTAGGTAGAGGTCCTGAACATTTAAAGCCCACTCTCCGACCTGAATGATGCAAGAGCCAAGCCCATATTTCAGAGGCCCTAATATTACTGGCCAAGAGATACTGGTGGTATACAGTATGGCTGATATGCACAAATAGAGCAAATAATGCAATTTACAAACAGTAATAATTTCATTGTTTGTTGTGCAGGTTCTTTTGTTTACAACACTGCAGCAGCTGAGTTGGCACAGTAAAATCTCACAGTTCAGCAGATGGTGATGCAGATTCTGTTAATAATAAGTATAATGATCAATTGTAAGAAACCCTGTAAAATAAATATTTGTCCCAATTCTTTGATAACCAAATTATGTGTCAGTGTCTGAATCAACCTTTCTCTTAGAAGACATTTTGACTTTTCAAATACAATTGTACCAAATAATGGCTGCAATACGTTTACATTAAGCTGTACCTGGACCCTGTCACCCACATAGAATTGAGCCGTGATTAAAGCAGCATCGACTGATTAATATTTTTTTCACTTGGGGGAAGCGGAACAAGCTGTAAACACAACACTGACATATTATCACCTTATAAATTTGTTACGGCAAACATTTTAACAAATAGTTGACACATCCAGCCGACACAAAGCCACATTAGCATTCATTTAGTGTTGTATTTCTGGCCACGCGACAAATGTAGATAGATAGTCTTTATTGTCCCAGGAGGGAAATTTGTTTTCACATCCTGCGCATATTCATGTCTCACACAAGAAACGCTTAGATACAGGCAATAAATACATACACCAACTCTTTTTCTCAACTCGTCTCTAGAGCTCTTGAGCAGCTAAATGCTCCACTATGTCCACCAGCTAGTCGTTAATCACTAACTATATGTCATTTGGTGCGTACAGTTTGTGTATCAGACCTTTTTTGCTAAAAACAGCTGCCTGGTGCAGGTGGAAACAGGATTGATGACAGCACTGCTAGTAAACAAAAACAGTGCAGGCCATTCAATCAATACAATGAGAAAGACGCTACAATGCTTTGTAGAAATGAGGGAAACTTCAGAGTCGAGTGATATCTGTAGGTTCATCATTATGCATGACCCCTTAGTCCAGCTTTAAACTTATTTGTTACACATATGCCTTTGCTGCTATGTGTGTTTCTGAGAGGTATTGTTATCAGGACTTTTGCACTCCCAAATATTAGTTTCAGCTCTCAAAATCCAACATCAGTCAGGGTCTAACCGATGCATATGCTCAAACCTTTGTTTACATATCCTCTTACCATGTGTACATACCATGCGCGGACAGAACACACAGAGGCATGCCTGCAGTCCGGAAAACTGTAGCTGGCACCGACACATGGAGGCATGTGTAAACATACAGGGATATACAGTCAGAGCATGTACCAACACAACACAATGAGAGCGTGTACCAACACCTCACAAAGCTTCTTCCCATGAAATAGAATTTGCAGCGGTAAAACGGAAAATCCACAAAATGCTCCTGCAGCCACCGTGTGAACCTACTGAAGTCATTTGGTTTTGTCAAGTGGGTATGTGGGCTGACTTTGTGGAACAAAGCTATCCTCAGAATTCAGCTGGTGGGAACAAGTAGTCTTTAAATCTGCATCATTAAACTGATCAGTTAAAGTGGGAAAAAAAAAAAAAAAAAGAATTCATGTATCTACGCTGTACTACCAGCTGCTCGGCAACAGTAGCTGATACGTGAACACGGTGAAGGGAAGCAACATCGGAGAGTGTCGGGAAAGAAGAAAACAAGACGCTCCACTGAATAACATTTCATGAGTTTCTCAAGAGGCAGACATACTCTGTATAAACTCAGAGGAAGAGGACGTGTAGGAAAAGAGGAGAACATGGTGTATGTGCAAAATCAGACTAGATAAACTGTAACAAACAGAGCTGAGGTGCAATGCATTTTTAAATGAAAAATCTGTGACCATCTGTGACCGTTTTTACAAAACCAAATATCCTCTGTGCCTTTGTACTGATAGTGGTTAAAGGGGTTTAAACCATTTACTGGTTAAAGGGATATTTGACTCAACGAGCGATACAGGTTCCTGATGTGGATTCACATTAGCAAGGTGTGAAGACATTTCTTTTATGGGAAAATGTCAGCACAAAGTACTTCACTTAACATACTCTGTAAAACATGGTCATTACAGGAATATCTTTGGACAAATACTCTCAGACAAGCCTCCCATAAGTGATCTTGTCAGCTTATACATACACATTAAAGCTGTTAATTTAGACTACATAATCATTAAATTTAACAACAGTCCTCGTTCTTTTAAAGTCTTTTAAGTCGTGAATCACCTGATCCCTACTACTGTTTACAACATTACCTGTTACACTGAGGTCTCCATTATTTAGAGTAGGGCATGACAAGGAGGCAGAAAGAGGAAATATATGTGTGTTGTAAACAACAGTATGTCTAAGAAGGAGAAGAGTAATTTCATGGAGAAGTCTATGTTTCTCTGCCATTGTTTCATTCAAGTAAGTGATATCAAACCAGACCTAAAAATAAATGCACTATGCCATAAAAAAAGTTTGAGACATGCTGTAAGTGAAAGAAACACCATTACATTTGACAAAGTTACTCTAGTGTTCAGTAACATTCAGCTAGCGTAGTCTGAGTGAAGCAACCCCCGACATTCACTGCAGGTGAATTAATCTCAGGACTTCTGACTGAAGCAAGCCTGGAAAAGTAATACATCATTGTTGCAGAAACAGTGTGCAGAAGAAATTGGAGGCCATGAGTGCTGTTATCTGTATGTTTGTTTTTGTCATAATCATTGAATAATTATATTGTGATTTCAATCTAGTGGAAGGGCTCTTTAAACAACAAATATTGGGAAAAAATATAATAGCTAAAGGTCTATGTCAAACTTAAAACATCCACATTATCAACAATTACTGGAGACTGACGAGCTGTGTGATAGTTTAATTAAAATTAGCATGACACTTCTTACCTTATCACTGACCCAACAGTTTTGCAATATGAAAAATATTTGATTAACTTTCAGTGTAATCTCTGGACGCCTGAAACTGTCTAACTTGGCTGCAGTTTCCGGTTTCTCTCATCCAAATTCCATACAGGGATGCAGGGTGAAATTTGTCTCGAATGAGCCTAAACTCTGTTTGCTTTATGTCACTGCTCGTATTTGACATCAGCAGATAACATTAGTTATCATAGCTTGCTGCTGCTGCTGCTGCGACCAAGTTTCCTGTAATACTGCATGTCTAAATATTCCTATGGAGACTCATACTGTCCTATAGCTGTCAAAAGTTAGTTTAAAATGTATAAATAATGTTATGAATTGTTATAATACAAATAATTGCCCCGTGTCACATTGCTGTGACAGGTGTTAGTTTTCCTAGCTTGCTGGTCAAAAATAGGGGTGGGTGGTATAGCCAAAAATATTGCACTAATACTCCCTGCTATGATAATTATAGCAGCAGCCTCACTATCCATATCTTACTAAAATATTTAAAACAGTCATAAAAAGTCAAACTCATGTGGAGCTGTGTGGCACAGGAGAGACTGAATGGGTTTGGCTGTTGTGTCAATACATTTTTTCATTGATCTGTATTTGACTATAGTAAGGCAAATGAAGTTCTGACTCATTGTTTATTGTAAGCCATTGTTTGACACAGCCAGGTATAAAAAAACGCCCAATTAAGTTTAGGTAAAACACTACAACAGAATAATGACTGTAAACAAATAAACCTGAAGTACAAACAGCCAGACATTGCATCAGGGTTGGGCAATGATTCAAATTGTTCGTTTAACGACTTTGAGAGGAATCATATTGTGATGATGTGATCATATCATGTAATTGTTTTACAGAACTCCTACTCCAAACCAGTGATTCAAAGTCATAATTAAAAGCAAAAAAGCTGCTCATTCTAGACCTTTAAATGTGGGGTTTTTCTAAACTAGTTTTTTTCTGGAAGCGAGGGTTGACAGATACAGGGTGTTGTATGTATGTTGTACATATTGTAAAGCCCCTGAGGGGAATTTGTGATTTCAGGCTATATAAATAAAATTGACTTTACTTGAATAATTTTGATTATCAGATACAAGAAAAAGAATTATTGAAGTTTCTGTTTGACCTGAGTTTTGACTGATGTAATATGTAACAGTTGAGTACAGTTCAACTTTTTGATTATTTTAGTTTTGAGTTTGCCATTCCATAATATATACTGATATCAGAAATATATGTATATCTCCATATGATTTCAATTGTACACTCGGCCCTGCTTTCTATGATAAAAATAACCAGGTTCCAGTAAGATGCTAAACTGAGAATAATGAAGGTTCCAAACATTAAGAGAGAATTTTCAATTTAATGCTCCAAAAGTAAAATTGGTTTAGTCAGCATCAAAGCTCCCCGTGAGGGAGCTCAAATTGCCAGAACACAGTTTGAAACTAAAAGTTACTGTATCTGTTGGTTCATTGCCTCCCTTATATTTGCAGATAGAAAATAGCACACAAGGCACTCAGTTTGCTTGAGACTGTTATTGTTATTCAATCAGTGTAACCTCAGGTAAAGTGATATCACTTGATCAAAATATTTGTAAAACTGTGCATTTATAATGTGAGCAAAGTTTAATCTAGTTTAATTTACGCTCATGAATCATCAGTATAGAACAGCAGATTAACCAAATATGTAGTTTCTTCTGCAAAACAAGCAGTTCTATATTTTTGGTCTTTCTGGGGCACAATGAGCATTTTGCACCTTCTATTTGCATGAGTGCCTTTTCCATTAAAATACAACAACACAATGTGGAAGCACAAATGAACATGTCTCTGAGTAAATCGATTCTGCCTCCTACATGTTCAGAATGTTTAATTCCCACCAAATTTTGCCCACAGCTTGAAAACAGGCGACTCCCTCAGTCCCTTATATTTTAGTTTATTGAACCACTAATCATACAGACAGAACTGCGTTAGAAATCATTTCACCTGTCATTACCTTGATTGCGACCTGCGTTGCATGATCATAAATAGGGCTGCTGTGCTTAACTCATTTACATTCATGGGCTGTGGCGGTTCGTTTATCTTAATCCAAGACTGGATTACTTGAATGAAGACCAAATAGTCAACATGTCCCTCTGTATCGTACAAGCTCCATTTATGAGATTTGTTCATGAGAAACAAAATGTTTCCACTTTCACAAGTCTTGTAGGAATATTTAAAAATTAAGGAATAACAAAATTTCTTCCTTTCCCAAGAAAGACTTTTAGAACATTTTATCCTCATAATGAAAAAGTTCCAAGTTGTTTGTCTGCTCTGCTTTTGCTTTGATATGAGATGGCTTGCAGTCTTGAATTACTGTTCTTAATGAAATTAATCTTAGGGAGATTGGTGTGTGCCTCTGAGCTTTACACTGGCTGCATTTTTCATCATTAAACCCACTTAGTTTGCGCTTGGTACATAATGTGCTCTGTCATGATTTGTCTCTTTCATTTGTCCCGTAACAACCATGGCCAATACTATTATCTTTCAAAATCCTTTAATTTGTGGTTAATGCTAAATCCAGAAGATCCCTTTTTACTTCACACAAGGGTTTTACATGGACAGCAGTATGATGTGATTTTATTCTTATTCCTGCAGCTCATGTGTTGCGTATTGTTTTGCATCATTGGTGCTGCTTTTCACAGTGTCAGCTGAACTATGTTGAATAATGCATAGTAGGTCAATGGCCCTCAAACACTTCAGTAGTTGCAAAAATCCAATCTTACAGCGCTGTGGCCAGAAATAGAGACACAAGTAAGCCTTCAACAAGCTTATTTTTATATACTGTTCTAGTCTGCAGTTGCAGAACATACTGCAGTTACAGGCACAAAGCTGTTAGATGATGTGATAGCCTGCGGTCAGTGGCCAGACAGAAGGTCACACCTCTGCTATGAGACACTCAGGCATTTCTCCAACCTCTCAATGTGTAACCCTCTGAGCTAACATCTGAATTTTATTTTTGTATATTGATGTAAGGAGTGCCTTTAAGTGAATTTTCCACTTGTGTGTATTCATTTTAACTTCTTTAACCTGAGCTCTATTCCAGCTCAGCCTAGTCTCTTATGATTTACACCCATATTGGACAATTCTGTACCTCACAATCTACATCCAGTAGCAAAGTTCAGTGCCAATGCAAGACTCCACATGCAGCGAGACAGGAAGTAATACTGTAGTGTGGAGGTTGGAGTGGTGGATGAGTGTGTAGACATGTCTGACTTTCATACAAGATACTGGTTTGCGTCCTGTCACAGACCTGCAGTTAATATTTTATTAAAGCATGAAGTAAACATGATCTGTAACCACCAAGTGTTTTGGTTGCTTAACCTCAACCGTACTTGAACCATATTTTATTTAACATTAACACAGTCTTTCCCAAACCATAACCTCACCATAGTTTTCATGCATAGACACGGTAGAAAGATTTAAAAACGTTGGCATTGGATGTAAAGTCCTCTAACGCAGTCATTCAATATCAACTTTCTAGTCTGGTGAGAGGGTTGCCAGGCAACACATGCAAATATCATATACAGCTTTATACTCTGGAATTATCATCCCAGCTTTCAGCAATGTCTTTATGAAATGTATTATCTCATGACTCGTCCTCCCTGTTTTTTAATCTCTCTATATTGTGGCAACTCCAAGATTTCAAAGCATGTAGCCAAAGGGAAAGTCCTTGCATTGACAAGGGAGTATATTATCTGCCCTTTGAACACTCATTGGATCGTAATTATTTTTGTCTCCCTTTACTGGGTCCAGCTAAGGTCCTATTGCACACCAGTTAAACAACAGATTTTTCAGACCATCAAACAGACCGTCATATCTGCTTCAGTGCATGAAACTGTTCAATTGATTAAATGTCTGAAATTTAAACAGTTAATAGAATTACATTGGATTTTAAGCATTTACTGATTAACAAACAAGTAAGCACAAAAACAATTAAATGCTTATGTTTTCCAGGCTCTATCAGTAATGACTGAAGTGCCATTAGCAATCATGTACCAATCAAAAAATTATGTTTTTTTTGTTGTTGTTTTTTTTATCAGATGTCTGAACACAGATGATAACCTTTCTTTGTTTAACCTTCAGTCTTCAACCATTAGCTGCTTAAATAAATCGAAGCCTGATATGTACAGGTTCATGATAAATCTGTTTTCTCATTTCAGTGTGAACTGAAATGAAATCTAGCCCCCTGTTACCTTGGGCCAGTCTGTTGCCATGGCAGTCGTCTGTGAGGCATGCTCCTATGCTGACGAATTGCATTACTCTACGTTCAGCACAATTACCCGACTCATCTAACCAGCTCTTAAGGTGCAACACAGTCTTCCTGCAGTTAACATGGGCTACAATGCAAACTTCAACCCTATATCCCTTGTTTTCTTCTCTCTCTGTATTTGCTCTGAAAGACCTCTATGTTCAGCATGCTGTGGCTCACCAGCATTTGACTATGTTGACAACAAAATGACATCTCATTCCCCTGCTGATCAATATATTGGATCAGTGAACATTACGACATACTAAAGGAGGCAGTCTTCACTCAAGAGAATCAATATGTGAGCATGAGCTCAATGAGATTCCTTTTTTTCAGGATATTTGTAAGAGAAGAATTTATTCTCTGTTGTTCTATAATAAGAATCAAAGACTAGCTCTAATTAGTGTGGAGGTATTTGACCTGGTATTGGTATTTAAACGTCATAAAATCTGATGGTCATCTTATATAATTAGATAATTCCAACTCAAAGAACAGGAATCTAAAGAATGATGCACATTTCTGTGTAGTCCATATTATCCCAGTTTATGTGCTGCTCTCTATTGTGTGTTTGGTGTAAAACTGGCATTACTGTAGGATACGTGGGTTGCATTTGAACTAATGCAAATAAATTATGTTTTATTTCTCACTGGTTCAAACTTGTTTCTTGAGAAAGTTACAGTTAAATGTAGTGACTGTACGTTCAAACTTCTTAAAGGTAGTATAACAGACTGTTGCTGTATAAAGTGTTTTATGTTCACGCTTGATGATTGATCCTCGATCTGACAACTGTAACAAGTTCCAATTTATTAGCCTTTCCTGCCTTCCTCCGTGTTTAGAGGGAGATGCTTGTCATTGCTATGCACTCCC
This sequence comes from Thunnus thynnus, assembly GCF_963924715.1. NCBI lineage: Eukaryota > Metazoa > Chordata > Actinopteri > Scombriformes > Scombridae > Thunnus > Thunnus thynnus. Next base: position 18,822,133 of record NC_089528.1, read on the forward strand.
CTGAGACTTATTATGGCTCTGGAACTGGAGGATATAAAATAATGGTTTCACTGGGGACATGATTCTCACCAGTAACACATCTTTTGGAATGTAAAGCTTCCCAACCTTGTGTGTGACTGCTTGTTTTATTTTGTTAGGGGCTGTTACAGTTTGGACACTGAAATGGTGTGTATTCACGGTCAGACCCTATAAAAAAAGTGCTAAATTGACTGTTGTCATGGATATCCAAATGTGACTGGAGCTGAGTTCAGAGCTGGGTTTAATTCAAAATTACAATGGCTCTCATTTATTAATGGATTTGATTGGGAGCCTACATGCCACCTGTGGATTTTAATGGGGGGCAGTCGAAAGTGGGCTTTGTGTTATTTCAGAGCACAGCCAGAAATGCACTGTATGTGTTGTAGATGTGCTCTCTCAGCTTGCACTCTTCTGCTAATATCGAGAAAGCACCATGAATCACACAGTGTCTGTATCACCACCATGCCAATCTTTAGATTCGCAGTGGTTTCAACAATAGCGCAATAAATGAGGGCCAAAGCTCCTACTAAGTGAGCTTGAGGGGGTTATGGGGAGGACGTCGACAGAACTGCAAACCTGCAATAGATGAAGTGAAACACAGTCACACAGTTTGCACAGTACTGTATTCCGGCTCTGTATTGTTATCTGTAATTGTAATGACCTTACCTGAAAAGTGTTGTTCTGATACGCGCGAGGAGGAGTGGTGACTCATCTAGTTTGCATTTTCTGTAACTGTACTTATCTCAAAGTGTCTCTATTCTGCAGCACAGTTCGTACCTTCCTGTCTCCCGTCGCTGCCTCTGCATCTGCGGATTAGTAAACCTTTGCTGCTGCTGATTCACTCTTTTCCCAATACAACACAATCACAGCTCTGACTGTTTTGATCAGAAAATGTTAATTTCTTGGTATTTTGTCTGTTGATGGACTGAACATCGTTATATAAAAAAAAACATTTTCTTCAAAAATTACTTTCTAGTACAGATAGTAGGAATGTTCTGTGTTTAGTTTAAGCTGTATTAGCTCAAACAGACCCCTCAGCTCTTTTGGATGTAAACACCCATGGTCTGAATAGCTATGTTTTGAAAATTTCTCTCATAAAAGAGCTGTTATTTCAGTCATTATTGGCTGCCTCAGAATACAGTAATTACCAAAATAATGTAGCACTGCATTTACAATATCTTCTTATCATTTAACAAATGCAACAGACAAATAATTTATGTACCCCAGAATGCCAAGGGAATCTCTCTCTCTCTATCTCTCTGTGTCTCTCTGTCTCTGTCCTCATGTCTGCTTCATCCCTCCTCTGTTTCATCTCCATCTTCTTCTCTGTCTCTCCCTCTCTCTCATATCGGCTGATAAAGTCTATTAGGAGTCTCTATGTATGACAGCCACAGGGGAACATTTCTTTTTGAAGACACTTCACACTTAAAACAGTAATTGTTATTAAGAAACCGCTGCTTTGGTAGCTGAGCTAGTTCTCCCTAATGGCTGGTTTTAGGCTACATGTTACCCAGATGTAAGCTCTTGATAATGCCGCGATAGTTGAGATGCTTTAGAAATTCCTGTCTCACAACTCTACAAGCCAATGCCATACGGTAATCGTGAGGTCTGGTCAAGATCACGTTAAGCTGATTTTCCAGAGACATCAGAGTTTCTATACATCAGTGTAGCGCCGCCACTCATAAGCCGAAGGAGATGCGTTTCTCTTCAGTGGGTCGTGGGAAGGCTCTCTGCAGACGAGTCAATGTCTCACTCAGTCTGCTTAGTCAGGCCTAACATGCCTGAGGCAGATCACTCTGCCTGCATATAAATTAAAGCAGATAGCCTTGTCCATGCTTTATTATCTGCTGTGCAGCTGAGTGGTGTTTCAAACTTCTCACTGAGAGGTGGTGCTTATTTCACAGAGGCTAATGACGGGAGCGGCGACCTCATTCAAATGCTTCAAGCTGAGGATGAGTAATGACGACCACCGTCATGAATTTATGGGGAAAGCGCTGCAAATGAATGATCAGTGATTCATTACCGCTCTGTTTTTGCCATGCTTTTATTACATTTCCAAAATAACACCTTTATTTACAATTGGTACATAAGGCACCGTACAGTGCATTTGCCACATTTGAACAAAATGTGACTCACCCCAGTTCATGGATCTTACCAATGGCAGATTTTTTCAATGATATTTTTTGGGGGTATTTTCTTCACTCAGCACATGATCTCTGGCTTAGTCATATTGTAATTAGCACTTATACACCAGCATCCTGTGTACATCGTGGCACATGTGTATTTGGATCGTGACACTGTTTCAGTCATTTTTTCTCTACTCGTGTGTATTGGATTTGAATTAAAGCCGTAACTATGAGGTTAAAGTGCCGACTTTCAGCTTTAAGGGTGTTTGAGGGTGTTATTCACATCCATATTGGAACTGCATTTCAATCAGGAGAGACAAGCGAAGGAAGCAGAAAAAGGATTATTATTATTATACAGATGATATTGGTGATGAGGTCTTGTGTTTGGCACTTAGACTCTACAGGGAGATTTTGTAATCGAGGGACATCAGTCCTGAGCAGCAGCAAGATAAATCCCCCCATGGAGTCCAGACACTGTTGGTGTTGATGGTGGCTGATGACTTCTGCTGAGACTGATAAGGCTGATGAGGTTGATGAAGTGGCGCGCTGATGAATCTGTGAAGACTGGGCGGTGATGGGGAGGTGGTAGGGTACGCATAATGGCAGCAGGAAAGAACTAAGGCAGACAGGAAGAAAACATATTTAAAAAGACATCTGCAAAATAATACGCTGACAATGAAGGTGTGTCACCGTGCTATTGGGTAGATGGTACCAGCTGATGTGAACAGCTCACGTCTCAATTAATGGCCTCAGGCAATGACAGCAAGGAAATTATGAATGAGCATGCATTAGGGATGGGAATGACAGATGGTTTGAGAAATAATACTACAGACCTGAGCATGAAAAAGATAGTCTTCCTGACTGAGCTAAAGTTTCATAACATGCTACAGCAAGGATTTTTAGGGCCAAACATTTTCATGTTCTTCACTGGCTAAATCAGTAGGGCTTCAACTAATAATTATTTTCATTATCGATTCATCTGGTGATTATTACAGTTATTGTTTTGTCTATAAAATGTCAGAATAGTAAAAAATGCCTGTTATAATTTCTTAGAGCCCAGGGTGACTTTTTCAAATGTCATGTTTTGTCTAATCAACTGTCCAAAATCCAAAGATATTCAGCTGACTATATATGAGACAGAAAAGCTTCAAATGCTCAGATTTGAGAAACTAAAACAGGCCAAATGTTTTTATGCCAAACAATTATTCAATTATCAAAATAGTTGCCAATTAATTTTCTGTCGATCGACTAATCGATTAATCAACCAAGATTAACCAAGATACTAAGACTGAAGGCAAAACTGCCCAGAATAAACAAGGCATGAAGTAGGTTGCAGTAGAGAAGATATTAAGTGTCTGGTGATATCTTTGGGTCGTAGACTTCAGGCAGCTATTTGTTGCAAAGGATTTGCAACCAAATGTTTAATATGATGACTTGATTGATGTTTTTGTTTGTGCAATTACCTTTGGTCCCCTGAAAATTGGTCATAAAATGACAAGAGCTCCTACACTGTTCATCTAAGGTGGATATAAACACTCACAACAACTCATAACAGGGCTATGTGGACGTGTGCAAACTAGGCTTGATTGACATCTCTCTCTCCCTCTCGTGTTAGTATTCCTGCACCTGTTAGGGCGGGGCTACTCACCCTGTTATCATTCTAATTGGTCCCTAGAGTTTTGTGACATCATGTAGCTCCACCCAGCTTTAACCTGACTAGAGGTCTAATCAGCCGCAGTAATTGAAAACACCTGCGTGGGTGTGTAGGTCATTGAAAGCTAAATATCAGCACTTAAACCTCAGAGTCATTGTTTGATTTACAATTCCATGTGGAGCACAGAGCCAACACAACACAATGTGTCACTTTCCAAACACATACAGGCTGCGCTGTGTTCGTCTGTATCATTCTTTCACGTTCCTCCAAATTCTGAAGTGTTGTGTAACCTCTGTATGTTCCACAGCAGAAAAGTCTTATCTGCTCAATGCATTTCTTGAGTCTGTGTTTAAGTTTGCTAATCTAAATTGCTAGTGGAGAAGCTAATACAAGGGTTTAAGATGCAGAATAGAAAATCAGCCTTGGCGCTTTCATTATCCTAATGAACTCATTATGGGTCTGATAATTGGCCTCAGTTGGCACAACTGATTGGAAGCTGCTGGCAAGTGATATTTCACCAGTTTATTTTCTATATTTTAGTATGTGTTAGTACAAAAACACTGTAGCATTCTGGGACTACACAGCCGAAGTTATTGACACAGTAATTGTCATTTCCAAGCAAACTAATTGCCATATTGTCATAGATGCTGCTCTGATTACAATTTCACAATGGTTTATTTCATCTGTTAGATCATCTCTCCTTCTCTTGCACATTAATTATTAAAACAGTAAAATGATGAAATTAGTTGAATCAGAGGAATGGAACATGTGACAGGATTAGCTAGATCCGTGGGAATCTGCCCACATGAAGTTTGGAAACCGTAGTTGTAATAGTGATTCAAACAGAGGATTTTCAGGACCTACCACACATGGAAGGGTTAAGAGTGCCTCTCTTTGGTTTGGACATACTTCTGTCTGGTGAATAAATTCTCAAAGGAAATACAAAATCTCCTCTGGCTTTGAAATAAGAGAGAAATAACTTTCTGTGGTTGTGGCTAGAATGGAAAAGGAGTGAAGGGAAAAAAAAGTCGCAGACAGATAGTGTCTGAATGCAGATTGTTTCGCAGTATTATTCATTGATATACATCTCATTTGAGACCTTTGTGGTGGTTGTTTTTTTTTTTTACCTACTATCAGAGACATTTCTGCTTGAGTCACTGTCTGAGCAGGGGCAATGCTCACTTAGACTGCTGTTCCTCCTAATTTACGAAGCTGGGATCATCCTCATTCAGGCTTGTTGCAGACTATCTTCGCTTCAGCCCTTTTTTTTTAAAGAGGATTTCACTCAAACTCATGCCTTCCACCTCCTTCACCCACTGCCCACACCCAATCTCATTTACCAGACCAATTTCCTCTCTCGTCTGCAAACCGCAGCCAATGTGAAAAATGCCATGTTCTTGACTCTTGTGAAAACGAGGGTCCATTCTCTGACATGTTTGGAACACGAAGGCGGCGTCTGGCTTGACACCAAAACATCACGGTGAACGCATGTGATAATAGTACAAGAATATTAATTCTGACTCTGTACTAAAAATATGCTGTACTTTTCAGCATGTTAAAGTGTTAGTCTGTGAGATGCTTCATTGCAGTTACATCTTTGATGCTATACTATCACTGCTGTGGTGTTTTTGCACTGTGTTTCCTTGTCAATTAGTATCATCAGAAATGTGATGGTTTTTTCTTTCAGACATGGTAGTTATTCTACTCAGCACCTCTTGTTAATATACTGCAGAGAATTGCTGCTGGTAGTGTAAAACATGTCACTTGCTGTGTAGTGATTTTCCCTGTAAACATGTACATGGGCGAACTGCTATGAAGGAGTATATATTTTCATGAAAAATTATTTTGAGTAATATCAATAAAATAATGGCCATCTTAAACAAAAAAATAAAATGTATTTTGGAGTTCTACAATCACAGTACTGAAGTTGATCATTTTTAAGTTCAGCTTCTCCCTTCTAGACTTGGTGAAAGTCCCACACGCCACAGGCATGTTCTGGCAGAAGGGTGTTCGGCTTGTACCAGGGGGTGAGAAACAGCTCCCTTAGCCAGCAGGATAACATTCTCCTCCCCTCCAGTCTCACAAAACCGCCTCCTGCCAAGAGCCTCCTACTGCACTGCCACCTGGTCTTCTGTTGTACGTCTATTCCCAGCCAGAGACCCATCCATAAGGCAGCCAGGTTTCCTTATGAAGCTGTAGTCCCACTATCAGACCTCAGCAAGGACCCTGGCAAGAACTTGTGTGAATAAGCACGCCTCAGTGCCAAGTGTTTAACTAATCTTCTTTGTTTAGGTGTGATTGAATTACAGGATTGAATAAGCAGAAAATTAAATGTTTACTTTTAATACCATCATCACAACATTGTTTTGGGCCAATTAAGGTAGTAATTAATGAAGATCATTGCACTCATTGGCATAACGATTTTTCAAATCAAAAGGTCTGTGTCATAAGATTCAGTAGTTAAAATGAAAGAATTACAGTGTCAAAAAGAGACATTTGTGTCTTTGGTTTCCAGAATGGGTGTTTTTTTTATTAAAGAAAGGCAAAGGCATTTAAGTAAATTGGCTGCTTTTGATACAGGAGGCCAGAGCCACACAGAGACCCAGACATTTAGATATTCAGAATGAGGAAGGTAGAAGCTGACCTTTTTAAATGGAATTTTCCCTAAGAGCAGTCGCCAGTGACCAAATTTAAGTCTTCAATCTTGTAGATGTAAACTCTGACATTCAGAACCCTTATGTTTATCTCATTGATTCAGCAAACGTCAAGCATCAAGGCGTTGCAAGCAAATTCCCTTCTTCTTCTTCTTCTTCTTTTTTAGGGTTGTGAGAATGGTGAATACAAATTGTATGTGATATTTAAACAGCCATAACATTTGCCTAAATCAAACAGTCATTGCCCAAAGCAGGTTGCCTTCATCAGCAGCATGTTAAAAACGTGCTGTTGATTAGTGTTTATAATATGCCCTGCTGCCTTTGGTGAAAATACAGCACATTAGCCGTATGCTTAGAGGTGACAAGGCTGCTGTCAGTGGCTGCAGCAGAAACTCATGTCCTGCCAACTGCTGCTGATGATTCGCAATTATCAATTTATTCACAGAGAATCTAATTTAAATATGAATTAGCACTTGAACCTGTTGTAACTGAAGTTAGTGAATGTCAAATTACTTATCAACTAAAATTGTTATTAATTACTGTAATGAAATGTTCCATTTCCACAGTCATTAAGTCATGTCATAGTGAAGCCCAACATGAATGGTGGTGGTTGGCATAATGCTGACATTGAAGGTGGGTAGGGACAGGAACCTTTGGGAATTAGATTCAATTTTGATCCTCTGTGTCACAATTTGATTCTCCGGTGATTCTGTGTGCTAAACTCATGTTTTCAGCTCACTGAATTGCAATATGAATCATAGATCACTATCTGACTGAACAGAAAATAGCAGAGCAAAGTGTGTAGGAGTATGTAGTTTTTTTATTTGAGAAAGTTTACTGTAATATTTTGGAAACAAGTTACAGTCTCCTGCCTGTATAAGAATAATGAAATGAAAGTGTACTTTGCTGTCTGCTTCCGCTGGCTGGACTGTCTTGGTTGTTTTGTAGAAACAAAAGGTGCTCTGGGGTAAGCGAGCTGCGCTGTACTGTTATTAAGGTTATGTCTCCAGATCTCCCTCTCTGCTGCAACACTAGTACCATTATCTACAAAGCTGTACAGTATGGGTGCAGGTCTTTTGAAATTGAACAGGCTAGAGGAGAAGCTAGGAGGAGTTATTTTCTTTGCCCGATCAGACTTGGCTGTAATTTAAGTGTAAGTGGTGCAGTGTGTGTCAGTTGACCATCTGATTTGCAAGTGCTGGACTTTGGTAACATTACTCTCTCTGGGTCATTGTGTACAATAGTGAATACTAATTGTGCCCCTGGTTCTGGAAGTAAAAATCCCATTAATTTTACTCATAAACAATGTTACGCGACTCACAGTTTGAGCACTTCTTGGCTTGCATCGGCATGAAACTCTCCCGGTTAAATCATCAGTACAAAAGATGAACAACTCCGAACAGCTATCTGGTTCTTTTGTAGAAAGTCAAGGGCACAAGACTGTGTACATAAAAATTTCGGGTTATAAATGAAGTACGACTCCCAATGTGCATTTCAGCAGGAAACAGCCAATCACCAAGCTTAAAATTTGGTCACGTGTGCTGCTAACGGCGGGTGGAAGCTAAAGATTACGGTGTTGAGAAAACTGATTTTACAGTCTACAGCATGAATCAGTTTACTTTTCATTTCTAAGTCACTTTTGATTTAATTTAATTTTAATTTACTTAATTAAAACATTTAGCATTATTTAAAGACTGTGTGTGGTCTCGTCTCCCTCTTTTGTAACATACTTTTGAGCCAGGTTGTGACAAAACAGATTCGTTGTAGGTTAGGCAGTACGTTTTCTCTCAGGCAGATATTTGGGAGCAGCTGGATGGACGTTCATGCTACTCCATAGTTTTACTCTGCCAAGCATCCATACAAGAACGGATGATGAGTCACACAGCACGCTTCTCCTCCCAGCCCAGACTGTGTGTTACGTTGAGGGGAGTGGATCCACAGATTCATGTCAAGGCAGAAAAATGTGGGGCACACTCAGCTAATTTCTCATGGCTGTGTGCCACAGGGGCAGGGCTAGCCTAGGGAGCACCACTTCTTGCTCGGGGAACACAGTATACATACAATCCATCACAGAGCCACCACAATCAGCTATCCAGCCAGCCTCATCTGGATCTAAGCACTGAAAGCACACTCCCTTGATTAATGGAGTAGCTTGGAGCCTAATAAAGGTCTTTATGTACCTCACATTTCAAACAAATTGCATGAAATCAAAGTCTTCAGGGGTGTACATTATTTTTTTTACTGTCTATATCCCAAGGAATGATCACTGTTTTAACACAGGGTACATTTGTACATGTGTGATCTTCTTATACCTTTAAGAGGTGCACTAATCTATTAATAATGGATCTATTTATACTCCCAATCTGCAAACACAACTGCATTGTCACAAAAATCAATAGACAGCTAAATTCACTGTGCCCTAAGCCTCTGTCATGTATTTAGAAATCAAAAATCTGCCGTAGAGCACACAGTCCCTTATGGATAAGAGAATCCCAAGGCACCTCATTGGATCTGCATGCAGTCATTGTCCCCGAAGATTGTCAGACAGAGAGCAACATGAGTGAGCAAATGACGAGGCAGCTGCATTGTCCCTTTGTTCCGTACTGAAGCACAAACAGGCACAGTGTTTAGAGCCGCTGGAGCTTTTTTCTGCAAGTCTTTCGCTAGATTGCAGGGTGGACTGCTGTTGAACATTTGTAATTACCTGAGCCTCTGTAGGTGGGATTAGGAACAGAATTAAAACAGCACAGATGGCAAAAGGGAATACAAGAGCAGAGACAAAACCAAACTTTAGTGATTATGTTGGGAACAGTACAGTGGCTATTTTGTTATTTTCTGTTTGTTTGTGTGTATGTGTTGCACATGAGTGGTCACATGAGTTACTAGAAATCCAAGACGGCTCAATTGGTGTGTTACTGCATTTTAGGCCTTCTGTACACACTCCCATCTGGCTGTGGTGCAGTGGAGATATTTATGTGAGGTTGTGACACACCCAGATGCAGTAATGGTTGCATCTGTTCTGTCAGCCTGACCTGAGGGCTCGCTTTGTTTACGGAGCACTGAGACATACTTTCAGTCAGTGACCCGACTGTGTCAGGAGGTGTTTTGTTTTGATTTCAGGAAGGTTCCTACAGTCCTGCACAATTCAAACTCTGTTTTATGAGTGAGGAGCTTTCATGGACAAGTGGTAATATTTCATGGGTATTTTCTGGCTACTGGACGAGATGAAGCTCTGATGATTGTACATCTAGGGACAGAAGGCTTGAATAATATGTGAATATGGCTGTGCCTGTACACATTGACAGTGAGTAAAAACGGAACACTTCTCAACAAAAGATGCAGTGCACTGCTAAGTGTTTTTATGACAAATTCAATCTTGCTATTTTTCCACAGATACAATAGTCGTATGAATGTTGTCAATTGAAGCATCACATTCCCCAAGGTGAGAGTTGCATGGGATTCAAAAGGGCAGAGTGTAGCTGCCTCAGCTGTTGATGGATGAGCGAAGGGATTTAGCTCCCCATAAGCCTTTTTATCAATATAACTTGTATCTGTGTAGCCAAATATTTCCACAGTATCAGTCACAGATTTACACTGGGTTAAAGAGTCAAGTCTATTGCATATTAACTCTCTGAATTGCTTTTTCAGAGTCACATACCGACTCTAGTATATATGAGTCGAGGTGTTGACTTTTTCTACGGGGCCAGTTCTTCAGCACTATATTGTTGCTTGCTGTTTAACGAGTTCAAGGTTTCAGAAATTCTTCAGGCATTGTGAATATATATGATATGAAAGCTAAATACAGTCGGCCTACAAGATTTATCCTGCTAAAAGCTTTTTTTTCAGTGTGCATGAGTCTAACTGACATGATAAAGAGTAAGACTGTTTCTAATACCATGTCCGTCTGTTGCTGATTGCAGTTGTTGCAGCCCTCAGGCTGAGACTGCGGATGTGATACCTTCAAGGATGTGGAAACACTTGCAAACTGCTCAGGTGTACAATAATATCTTCATATTGTATAGCAGTCAAATGTATTAGTCATTCAGCCAGTTGTTCTTCGGAGTATATTACAAAGCTACAATGCAGCTTTTTTTTTTTTGGGCTTTCTTCCCTGCCGGCTTTTTGGCAGGAAACTGAACTGACCGCTTCACCTTTTGTAGGTTGATGATGAGCTGTTTGCTTTATGCTTGCTAAAATACTTTGTGTGCAGACCAAGAATGAATGAATACTACGCTTCATAGCTAAACATGTTTAAAAGACTTTATATTTTTATAACTATGGTGGAAATCATTTTTTCCCCACCAAGAGTTTTAGGTCTCTCTTTTGCTGTTAGTTGTAAAGCAGACATATTGTTTAGGTTAATGTCTTTTATGTGGCTAAATATTAGGGTTGCACCAATTATTTGCCATGTTGACTGCCATCCACCTCACGGCAAATAAGATGACATTCACTGATGGCAGTGGCAGATGTTTATCTGTTGTGTCGCATCAATTTTGCACTGGCTAAATATTGTGTTGGTCATTTGTGGTCTGACTCGGACAACAGTAACCTACCCAGCTGTGGATTTGGAGAAGAAGCCACTGGCTGGACATGACTCTGGCATGACATAAGAGGACAACGGGTGCTATGCACATGTGTGTTTTCAAATAAAAAAATTTTAAAAATGTGGGAGTATTTCACTGTGTCAGAGAAAAATCAGCGATATGCAGTTTGTAAGACATTTTCCAGTGACATTTCAAGAGGAGGTACCAGAAGCAAGAATTTTAACACATCAAATCTCATTGGCCATTTGAAAAGCAGACATGAAGAAGTGTACAATGATTACCTGAAAGCTGATAAAAAATGGAGAGATGAACTGGACACCAAGAAAGCACAAACCACCACCAGCAGGACTCAGTCCTTGATAACCATAGCATTTGAAAAAGGGAAGAAATTCCCTAATGATCCCTTTAGCTTTTAGCCAAAGCTAAAGGGATCACTAACAAGGTGATGGAGTTAATCGCATTAGATGACCAGCCTCTCTCCATTGTGGAGGATGTGGGGTTTCGAAGCCTGATGGAGTACATGGAGCCCCACTACACATTGCCCAGTCATCATCATTTGGCTAGCGTCTGTCTCCCCAAAATCTACAACATTGTGGCCACACACATTCATGAGCTACTGGCTCGTGACATCCCTGCCATCAGTTTTACAACTGATATAAGGAGTTTGGATGCTAGCCCTGTGAGCATGTTTAGCCTCACTGCACAGTGGAATGACAAAGATTTTAACTTGATAAAAGCAGTGTAACAATCCCAGGAGTTCATAGCGCTCACTGTGGAGTGCAGCTATCTCAGAGGCATTTGAGAAAATGTTGATGATGAATGAAACATGAAAAATAGACAAATCCAAAGTGCATGCTGTCGTGAGAGATAACACCAGAAATATGGCAAAAGCTATAAAGGATAGTGGTCTGGCTAGTTTTGGCTGCATGGCACATATGCTGCAGCTGGCTGTCCACGATGGCATTCTGCGTCAGCGCAGCATCGCGGATGTGGTGGCAATAGGTCAAAAGATAGTCGGACACTTTAAACACTCACCCCTTGCTTACTTACACCTGCAGGCTGTGCAGATCCAGTTGGGGATGAAACCAAAAACACTCAAAGGAATAGTACATTTTACATGATGGAAAGCCCTCTGGAACAAAAGCACGCACTTATGCCGCAGACTACGACCTCCCCACAACGCTCACTGCGCACCAGTGGGGATTAAGTTGAAAACTTTATCACACTTCTCTCCCTGTTTGAACAAATGACAAGAGAATTCAGTTCATCAGAGGCATCGGCTGCTGACGTGATCCCCTCTGTAAGAGCCCTGAGACCCCTCCTAAGCAAGGAGGCTGACACAGACCATGGGGTGTTAAAACAACAAAGACCATTATTAGAGGCTGTAAACAAACACTTCGATCAAGTCAGATCCCATTCTCTGCATTGCTACCTCACTTGATCCCAGATATACTTTGATGAGGATGTGAAACAAAGTGCAACATTTGACGTTCAAATGATGGATAGGCCTGCTGCTGGTTCTGGAAAAGAGACGCATGGTAGAGAGAGAGAGAGAGAGAGAGAGCTGATCACCCACAGAGCAAGGGAACACAAACGGACGGGGCACGGCCCACTCTGCATGACATGTTTGCGGAGCTTCTTGAGGAAAATGGAAAACAGAAAGGCCAAGGACGAGGGCATCACATCAACTGGATGGTTTCTTTGCAGAGGCCCCTGTTCCCAGAAATGAGACCGCACTCAGATATTAGAGAAATAATCACCTCCGTTTTCCAGCACTGGCACAAATGGCACACAAATACCTAGGTGCTTGATGCACCAGCACAGACAGTGAGCGGCTGTTCAGCTCTGCGTCTTGCATCTTAGATGAGAAGAGAAATAGATTAAGCTGCAACAAGGCAGAGATGCTTTTCCTTGTAAAGAAAAACATGCATCTTACTAAGAAAAAGGCTATGAGGTACTGGTGATTTAAAAAAAACAAACAAAAAAACATTTTTATCATTAATATCGTCTATATCTATTCTTTGCCATGTGAATGGTTATATTAAAGGTTGTTTCATACATTTATATGATTGAATTTGTTTCCCTGACACAAAAGGGAGAATAAATAACAACAAAAACAAAACAAACAAACAAAAAAGCATTGGTATTGCTATCAGCTATCGGCCAAATTGTTATTTTAAACACCTGTATCGGCCCAGAAGTTCACAATCGGTGTATCCCTGCTAAATATTTTGTCAGAAGTCTTTAAGTGCAGAGTTTATACTTGTAAAGCATTTAGCCCGGTGGGGCTCTCAGCTAATTGCTGCGAGAGAAAATGGTGTACATGCTCAGAGTTGTTACGCTATTGCTGAAGTAGAAGATGGAGTTGTAACGCATGATCACACAGTGGTGGGATAGCTCACAGCGGCTGTCAAAGCTTTGATGTAGATGGATGGAGGAAGAGAGATACAGTAAACAGAGACAGACATACTGACAGGCAGAGACAGACAAATGTACAGACGCTCTCTGTCTGGAAGTTCGTTTCCAGTCTGGAGAAAACTAAAACAAAGCTGATAATTAACACATAAATATAGACCTATTTTCACTGTCGATGATATTGGCAGGGGAGACTTGCAGAATAGTTTAACCAAAGATAATAGGTGTTAGTGGGGCAGTTTGTTTAGGTAATGATGGTAAGAGGGTACAAAGACTCTGTGAATTTTTTTTTACAGATCCAAGATATTTGTGAGGCTGTAAAAGCAGAAGGTGAAACATGGGGTTAGGGAGTGTTCAGGGTCATGTGCTTCTGTTTAGTGAATGCATTGTGCATGACAGCATCAGTGTTGCACTGTGTGCTGCTTAAAGTAGATTGTCAAACAACATAAATCTGTGTAAAAAGCTTTTACACATTCTTTAATCCATTGTCTTTTGGGAATTAATGATTGCATTAACTCAAATGGCTGTAGATGACAGGAGTAGACCACTGTAGTATACAAATGATCAAATTATGATAAATATTCAATTAACTTAATTAGTATTGCAGTTGAAAGACGGATACCAGAACAGTCATGCAATCTCTGAGTTTCCCATAATACCACATAAAAATCAGATGTTCTGATTGTTGTCTCCACTGCTGTTTACATCTCGTCTATAGCTGTTAAACTCCCTAAATTAAAGGGAGCTCTCTTGCCACTACAAATGTCTCTAACTTAAAAGCTTTGTCTACCTTTTATTCAGTGACATTTTTTTCACATAACCAAAATAGATTAACTTCTAAGCCTGACGGGAGTGAGATCCGTACTTATGCAATCATGTGACTCTAAAACAAAAAAAATAATAATTTTTTCAAAGATGAAAGGAGTGCAATGGATTCACAGGCATGCCATCCAACACGCCAGTCTTTAGAAGACTCCTTTTCTTTAGATCATTCTCACAGATATCTCTATTCGCTGCCAGTGGTTTGGAACACATCAGGAAATTTGTGCCTCCTGTGGCAGCCAATATTGTTACCACTTGGATCCTCTCACTATTCCTCACTCTTGCAGACAAAACTGCTGAGAGGGCAGCTTTATATTTTGGTTTAGGATGTTACCAAGAAGTCATTAGCTGCAGTCCGGCAGATCATAGAAATGCAGCAGTTTCGTTGTTGTTTTGTTTCCCTGCTGTATTGAATTTTCTTTTTAATTCAAATTGTTATTGAATTCTCGTGCTTTTACATACTTAATAAGTAAGACGTTTCAGGTTTGTATTTTTATTACTTTAATTCTCAGAGCACCAGATTGACAGCTAAGAGAGACTGCATGGGGATCTATTAAGCTGGTTTTGATACGTGGGTGAGGGATTATTTCACCTACTGAAAGCTGTTACTTGTGCACAGAATTTAGAGAGGTAACTCTGAGAAAATCTGTTGTAATTTTGTTTCCCGGGTTTGTTGCCTGACCATCCTTGAGTCCAGATTTTGTGCTACTTGGGGTGGCTTGAATTGCTTTCAGTAGATAAAATAGCACTATCAATCAGCCTGAGGGATCTAGCAGGTCTAGATAAAGACAAGTAGAATATTGACCGAGCCTGTGCGAACAACATAGGTATTAAAACGCTTGTGTTGAATCTTTTAATGTCTCCCTCAGCTAAATGTTTTCCAGTGCCACAAAATATCACCCAGTGTGCGATGTGACGGAGTGACAGTTGCTCATCTGACACCAAGCTGAAGTTTAAAAGGTCATGTGTGTACTCTGACTGAGGTTTGTTTATCCTTTTCTAACTAAATGAACAGCTGATAGGGAGGAGGAAGGGTGGATTGAGCTCATTATTAATGCATACAGGTTTCACAGGGGCATTATTAGCAACCACTGCCAGTTCACACACAGTAATGTGGTTGTGAAGTGCCAAGGAAAAATTAGATACAGGATATTGTATAGTATATTATATTTGTATAGTAATAGCATTTTACAAGTACTCGTAACAGATAATATGCTTTTTCTGGACACGTGAATATAAATTGCATGTGTGGTAATAAGCTAGAAGGAGCCATCGTCTTTCTCAGCCTCCCTCTTGGACCACAGAAGATGCTTCTACAGTTCAGGATGGGCCTGAAAAAGTGTTTAAACGTCACTCAGTCTGTGCCACACTTAAATATAACAATAACAAAAGAATATCAATATGGTCCAGTCTGCTGCTATATCTGCCCAACCATATAACAAATGAATGAGAGTAAAAAATAATTGGTAAACTGTTAAAAAGACATAAACAGTTGTAACAATCACAAAGCCTTTGTGAGTGGAGCTGGCCTGATTGTCCGACTGAATTGCCATTTCGTTTTCATTTCATTATTCAGTCGGACGTTGTGTTAATGTGAGCTGTTTGCTGTTTGTGGTGTTATTTTCCCCTTACCAATTAGTAACCAATGGAAGATTAGAGACCAGTGGATACATTATTCAACAATGTCTGGTGATGCAGATGCTTGGGGTAGTGGCAGGAGCAGCTGACATGTTGATTGAATAAATATGCCAATTTAAGAGTTGTTATTTCTGGAAGTCAACTTACAGCAACCTTTATAGCTGCATCACAACAGCTTGATGCCATTTTTATGGACAATTGCTGTCGCTATTTTTCTAGCTCTGGCACAGGAGGATGACATCCCCATTCTTCGGGTTTATTCATACTTCAATATGGGCACAGAAAGCTGCAGACTTGCACTTATTTACATGCTACGGTTAGGGGTCTAAGCATACAGATGAGTTCCACACATGTGGTCTAGAAAACAAGATGGTAACCTCAAACAGCACGAAGAAGAGCTCCTTTATTTGTTATATGTAGCTGGACAACAAGAACAAGTTAAAAAAAAAAAAGAAAATGTTAAACGACAGCTTAACAAGACTAGTACTAAGGATGGGGAACACAGTATATTGGTGCAAAAGATGAGCGGCATCAACAACAAGCATCATGACCATGCAATAAGGATGAATTAGGCTGAAATCCCACCTACAGAGCTCTGATTGCATTGGTTGTTTTCCAACTGGGGAAAGAGCCATGAATGACCACAACACCAAACCTAATTGAAATGCTCAAAAAGCTGTGAGATTTAGGCAGCGATTCAGAGGCACGGAACCAGCTTAGAGCCAAGCGTCACACACGCACACAGTCAAAATCATAAACCTCTCTGCGCAGATTAAAGAACATCCTTTAACAATTACAACAATCAACCAGCCAGCAATTGCTCAATAAATCAAAAGAGACAACTCTTTGCCTTGATGTAAGAATACAGTGACAAAAAGTTCACAAATGCTCTTAAAAATCCTAATCACCATCCAAAACACAGTTGGGACCTGTTGGCTTGGTGTCATTCTGGTGTATGTGTGTTTGTGCAGTAGTGTAGAGGGGAGGGGGGCTGCAGAGCTCCTCTTGTGCTTTATTTACATCAGTCATGCTGACTGCCAGACCGGCACTGACTGTTTTTATGGTCACAATCACAAGCACTGAAGCGTGGCCTCTTCATACAGATATGAGTATTATCTACTTGGCAGAGGCCTATATTATTAACATAGGAAGGGCAGCATTAATTAATTATCACTCACTTCATTATGCTTTTGATGATGGGGTAAAGTTTTCAGCAGAGAATTTTCATAGTGCAAGAGGTCAACTAATTCTGTTTTAGGCTGGAGAGAAAAGGGCCAAGCAGAAAACCCAGGGGAGCATGAGGGGTGGAATGAGAGAATTGATCTCTGTCACAGTTTTCATGATTCTTTTGCCTGTTTGGAGCTTTGGACGATGCTGAAAGGTCAAATTCAGCCGGTGTACGTTCAAGACAAGACCTGGAAGAGCAAATAAATGTTTGTGTATACACACAGACTCACACTGACACTCGCAAAACACATTCCCATGCATGCACTTATCCACCCACTCGTTTGTACACACAGAGACACACACAAATACACTCGCAGCCTCCCACACACATATGCACCCAGCATATAAATCATATCGCGCACACAAAAATGCACACACACACAGCCACACCATGAAATACGTCACGTCCTGAGCCTTTATATTAAAATCCAACCTGTCTTTTAAGTCTGCATCAGAGAACGTTTTGAACCTGCCCTTTTTTCTCTCTGGGAGTTAAAAGGAAGCTTGGCTGGTTTTAGCAGAATTAAAGAGAGAAGTCATTTAACATTCAGGCCTGTACTGTCTTTATCACCTTTAATTATTTTATGAGGCTGTGTTAGTGTTCATTTGTGTGTGCGCATGCGTGTGAATGTGCATGAATGACAGAGGGTTAGGGGTGTACGCCATAAATCTTTTGATATTTTAAGTTGGTTGCATTTTGGCGAATTGCAGCTATTATCCAGCTGGCTTTGACAAAATCTGTGTGCTCAGGGACATCATACTCCTACATATTCCCACAGCCTGTTTGAATGGCATAGCGCTCTATTTAAAGCTTTTATATAGCTTATTAAGATACATAACTGACAAAAACACAATATGTGTCAATTTGGTAAATGGTACTCATGCAGTAATGGGTCCCATCTGACTACCTTTTTACTTAATATGAAGCATCTGGCATCTTATTCTGATTGTTTCACATTTATCATTTTGCTGCTTGTCCTATGCTTTGACAGAAGGTGGGTCCTGGTGAGCCCCAGAAATCATGATTTTATCTTTCTTCATGCAGGTGGCAACAGTAAGCCCAACGGGTCTGGAAATATATTTAAATACATTGTCACAATCAGTCTTCTTTACTTAACTTATGTACTTATATTGTCAAAATTGTAATATCACCAACATTTTTATGTATTTTTCTGTAGTAACACTGCCCACTAGTGTTCTCTAAGGGCTGGGAGTTTTTGGTACAGATTGATGATGTTGATGCTGTAATTTGAATGGTGCCACATCTGTGTGGGCAGACTGTTTGTTAGTTTGTTTGATCACTTTAATTCCAACAGCCTAACAGGCAGTTAACCAGCTGGGGGGCTGACGTTGTTACCTGTTGCTTAGCCCCATCTGCGATTTGAGCACTTACCGAGTTACTCCGTGACTCCATACATCCCCTGTGTCCTGACTCTAATGGTGGGTTAATATAATTAATGCAGGACAATCACAACACCGAGTGTGCAGGAGCTGCCGATGACTCTGTAGGAGTTGAAATAACAAGAATGAAAAGTAACATGGTGGGAATCAGCAGCACTAATGCTAACAAGCTAGGCTAACTAGCTTCTACTTTTGTGAAATGAGTGAAATACACACTGATAGGCATGATGAGTCCTCTCAAATGTTGAACTTTGTAAATGGACAGTCAGCTCAAATCACCAATGGTAAACTATTTGGACTTGCAAAGGCATGTCTCTTAGCAATGGCAATGCTTAGATGTAACCTGTCACCAGTAATGTCAACTCAGAGCCTTGAGGCTTAGATGCTAATTCCTCAAAATATCTAAAAAATTAGAACTGCAACAATTAGGTGCCAACTATTCGCCAATTATTTCGATAATTGATTAATTGTTCTGAGTAATTTTTTAGGAAAAAAAAGTCTGAATTCTTTGATTCCAGCTTCTCAAATGTGAATATTTTCTGCTTTATTTACTCCTCTATGATAGGAAACTATTGTTTGGCACAAAACAAGACATTTATAGACATCACCTTGGGCTTTGGGAAACACTGATTTACAATTTTCACCATTTTCTGAAATTTTATGGACCAAACAACCAATCGAGAAAATAATCAACAGATAAATTGTTAGTGAAATAGCTGTAGTAGCCTAACGTTTATAGTTCCTTACACAAAAAGTTAAGAAAATTCAAATATCAGTTCAACTTTGCCAAGAAAGGTAGGCAAAAAAAAGAAGAAAAAAAAACTGTCAAAATAAAATCTGAAATCACAGAACTGCTCTTCAACAGAGACACAGTCTGATCTACTTTTTGAACCCCCTCAGACATTTTGACCCTGTTCACACCTGGCATTAAAATGTGTCTTGGGTGATCCGATCACAAGTGGACAGCTCTAAGTACAGGTGTGAATGCACCAAAAACTCATTGAGATCCAATCGCTCAGACCACATTCAGGGATGGTCTGGGTCACATATGGCCACATTCTTTTAGCAGTGTGTATGTGAATGTGTTCTGGGCCACAATGAAGGGCCACCAACTCAATCGACATCTTCTGCATAAGCGGAAGTACATACTCATTCGTACACCAACAGCATCATATAAACTGCAAAATAACAAGAAGAAGCCACAACAACAGGCAAAACGGATTCTTGTGGATGGAGTACAAACTAAATGTGCTGTCTGATTTTCATTTGGGCCGAAGAGTTTTGATTTTGCCAGAGCGCCAAGGTCTTTGCAGACGTCGTCTTCTTTTAGTTTCTGGCAGACTAAGCATGGGAAGTGAATTGCTGCCTCCCACCTGAGACTACAATAACGTATTTGGACTTTGCAAACGTAAATGATGTACGTGTTTGTTTGCATACAGAGCGGGAAAGTGAGATCTGATCACAAGTGGTCACTCAAAACACATGTGGAGACGCATTCTAATGCCAAGTATGAACTGACACAAGTGGACGTTAGAGCTGTCCACTTGTGATCAGATCACCCAAGACACATGTTAAAGGTCCAGTATGTAAGATTTAGTGGCATTTAGTGGTGAGTTTGCAGATTGCAGCCAAATGAATACCCCTCCCCTCCGAGACAGTCTCATTGTCCTCTCAGCTCGCCAGGAGCTGCAGCTGACAGACGGCTGCTTCTGTGGACAGAGACACTGAACGCAGTTCGAGTGAGAAGTGGGGAGGCTGTAGAGAAGCGGAGAGTGTGGATGGACTGTCGTGTTCACATGAGATGATTTTTTTTTTCCCCCTTGTGATTAAGTGTGAGAGGAACAGAAGTGACTCTACAGCTGACACATTGCTCTGGATCCCGCCATATTTCTCTTTTGGTCGTTGCCTTGGCAATGAGCATCCATGAATTTGGGGGGCAGAGCTTCTGAAGGAGCACAAAGGGAGGGGTGTATTTGTTTGGGTGTTTAGCTCAAATGTCAAAAGTCTTTCACTAGAATGACAGACTCTACCGTTTAAAAAAAAGAATGGTGGGCAGCAATCGGGAGTGAAGACTTGCTCTGCAGCAGTACAAACGTCAGAAAAGGCACAGTGTAGCCTGCTGGTTTGATTGGACTTCATTATTTTGGCTTTATAATTTACCTCCAGCTCTCTGCAGAACAAACAACACATGCAGCTCACGTCTCCTTAACCACTTTATCCTCCACATTTGGCATGAAGCCCTCTGCTCCTCTTTGTCTTTTTTTTTTCCCAAATCAGTGCACGCACAGTTGCTGTTGTGAGCTGCTTCCTTCTCAAGCTGCTTTTTAGCACAGTATGGCAAAAAACAGTTTCTTTATTTTTACAAGTGTAGTGTTCAGTGTTTCAAGTATTTTTCACAACTAGACCCAAAGTAGCCTTCATAATCATATTCTGTGACTCTGTTTCGCACCATATCATTCAATTTCCACACCACTGCACTGGCAACTGAGATACAGGAAAGAGGCCACAGGTACAGCGATGTTATGTCTAGTACAGCTTCATTTGACACAGTAGAGTGAAATGTTAAGATTTCCACGTCCTGTTGCATCAGCTGACCCCACCTTGGTATCCCCAGTGCTGAAGGAACAAGCTGCTGAATCTGTTATCTGAATTTTTTCATCGGCCATTTGTCGCTGGGATAGATCAACACAAAACATTTCGGTTCAGTGCGCTGAAGACTGTTGGAAACAAACCAGGACGTGTTTGTTCCACAGCTTCTTCCCTTCTCTCTGCCTTTTGATTCCCACTCTCACTCGATATTTAGTTATTTCTCCTTTTAGAGTGTACCTTAGTTGTTTAAGCATGGATTAAGCATGGAAGGGGAAGAATCCCCATTGGTATCAGCAGGGAGTCTATGGATTTTTTTTTTATTTTCTACACTCAAAATGTGCTGTAACCCAAGGTTCATTTGTTGATATTTTGTTGCATTTTGACACTATCTCCAAAGTTTTCCCCAAGGGCCTGAAAGCTTGAGTTCCCTGTGGTGTGGTGTTTGATTGATGCAGCCTTTCTTCATCTATGTGATGTGTTCACTGATGCAATGGTGATGGAGTGAGATACCGCTGCCGAAGCTGATATAGTGAGCATCTAGCCCGTGTTCCCTGCTCACACAGCGGCTTCCAAGTTGTTTTCCAATCACATTTTTCCTCCTCATTACGACTTGAGGGGAGTTGTTTTGATGGCTTGGCTTAAGGGAAATGCCGGGATTTATTGAGTGGTTCTCCACTTCAGGTTAGTCTTTTTCATGACACCCTGCTAGAATTCAGATGCAGGTTTAAGAAAGTTAAAGAAAGAGTGTGCAAAGACTGAAGATCCTCCTTGCAGCCATTGTTATTACTACACCTGATTGGACATGTTGATGCAAGTTAAGAGTTGGGTTCCCATACAGTAGCAAGTTTCCCTTTTGGATCCAGTTCCCAGTTGGCAAAATACCCAGATTTGCTAAACTCTGATGCTAGCTAATCACTTATTGAACCTTTTTATCGTTCCTTGTTATTTTTATTAGCAAAGAGCAATATAGAAAACATTTAGGTAACAGGCTTCTCGTTTTTAGCAGGTGCTGTTCGTTACTTTCACCAGTTAAAATGACAAACATCACTGGCAGCAGATTATATGAGCTTTAGCTTATAAACGTTAATGCTGTAAAGGCCAAAATGAAACTTTTGGCTCTTGTTCTCTCTGCAAGCCAGTCGTCTGTCAAAGATTTTTTTTTTGGGGGGGGGGGGACAAACATGACGCTGTAGCACTACTCTATGATCACAGGTGAGCTGTGTGTTTTTGTACTTCAGCAAGACCTGCAGAGTGGGGTAACTCTAGAAAGTCACGTCAGGAGAAAGTCTCAGCTAAACTGTCATATCATATTAGTACTTTAACCTGTCACTTGAAAAGTTCTGCATAGGGACTGACAGTATGAAGTGAAAAATAAGGTTTAAATGTAGGTAAGTTACGCCTGCGATTTCAATGTGTCAGATGCAGATTGCATCAACATATCATATCTAATAATGTTCATCTCATTTTCAGGTTGTAGATATGGGTAAAAACTGCACTTTCTGCCTTCTAAACTAAAAAAAAGCTTTGAGTTTTAGTTATTTCTGACCGTGTATTTGCAAATGTTGAAAGATTTGGATTTAGATTTGATAAAACACTATCAAACTCAGTCCTAGGGGTGTGATTATTGTTGTTTGACAGCAATGAACATCAGACCAGCTTTGTTGTTATGTGTAGGTTAGTGCAGACCAGCTGCACAGTCTCTATAGAGCCACTACAAGCAAGCTGGTAATGTTCAGTGAGAAACAGAAGAACCTGCTGTACACTGCTGTTGAGATGCTTCCGTAGGGAAGGCTCATTTCTTGCTTTACTGACTTCTGTCTACAGTAGATACTTGCACTCACCAAACAAAGCAAAAACAGACACCATGACCGTAGACCTGCTCTGAACATAACCTTAGCCCCTATATCAATTAATGCATGGTTTAAAGCACACAGTATGTAAAAAAAGATAAATGTTTCCCATTGGAGTTCATGTTTTTAAGGTCAAAGCAAGATTGTATTTGTGGCAAAATGTATTTGCTACTTTGCAGTAATACTGGAAAACAACAGTTCCGACCTGAAATACAAGGAAAGGTATTTTTTAGAGTGAATGATGGTACTCAATGATCACTTAATACTTGAAAAATCTTTGGCTCAGTAGAACCTCAATGTGACAGTTCAGTTACTATTGTGACCATGAATATCCTGGAAAAACAAGACTCTAATCTTTTGTGCAGTGTAGAACTGCTCCTTTGGTGCTTCATGAGCCCGACTTTGAAGACTTGGCCAATGTCTGCTTGAATTTGCATGCAAATGAGCTTTATGCCATGGCAAGACTATCAGTTCTAACCAGAAAATGCACCCAGAACATAAGAAAATCATTCCAGGTGCTGTTAGGCCACCTTTCTGTCTCTTTACACATTCTGTACAGAGCTGCACATTAGTGTGACATTGCAAAATCTTCTTGTTGCTTGCCTTGACATTCAGCAGTGAATCGTACTGTAACTAACTACTGAAACAGCTCTGTCCTAAGGGTGGAGAATATAGTATTACAGCTCAGTAATTATGAAAGGTTAAGTTTTATTGTAAAGTAGGGTTTGAAAAGTCAAAGTGAAAGTTTGAATATAAGATATGAATGTCTGGGATAACTGAGTCCCACTGCTAATTTTTGCTGTGTAATGTTTGCAACCTGCTTTCCTTTCAGAGACTCAGATGTGCTCTGTCAGCTGGGATTTCACACACTGTTTTAATTGGGGAAAGATCTGAAATTCTGAAAAAAAAAAGTAAAACAACCAAAATCAGATTTAAAGGAACTGCTGAGTCAGCCTTCTTTGAGACTCAAAGTCTTAAGTGTATAGCAAAGGGTATTAAACACAAGCAACTTTACTGTTGCAACTTTACACCACATTGTTTCCATCAAACAGATACTTTTCTAATGCATATTTAGTTTTTAGTTAGTTTTAAACCTATTTGAGTCTTTCATAATGCAAAAAAAGAATTACATACATATTACAATAAAAACTGATGATGTGTATGAATAATACAATTCTCTTTTTATTATAATGTTGACAAAAAACATGATGATAAAAGTATTGTTATGGACCCAGTATCAAAGTCAAAGACAGATACTGGTACTGTAATGTTGATGATACCCAGCCCCATTCATTTGTCATCACCACAGCGAGAGACAATAAGTAAATAAACAAAATTTGTTCACGTGTTGTTGTAATGCATAGAAGGATGATAAAAGCTCCATATTGGTCTGAGTGAAAATAAAACTGTACAATTGTATAATAAGAAAGGAGTTAAGTCTCTCTGCACCATTTCCAAGAAGACAATAAAAGCTGTACATTGTTACTTATGTTTATCTATTACAAAAGCATTGATCAGTAGCACGTGCAAGGTGAAATAAATAAATATGTTGTGTTGAATGTCAATTAAATTTGGACTCGTCCTCTTTAACTTTGAGGTAAGGAGTAGAGTCAGACCAATAAATTAGCCATGTTGATATGTTGGCCCATATAAGCTAATTTCAAATACATCATTGTATTTTTGCAGATAAATAACAAGAAATTGCAGTCGCACAATTCTGTGGGAAACACATTTTAGGAATGCCTTTTTAAATGTTTCTGTGTGCTATGAGTATCAGCCTCAAAATCCAGTATCAGTCTTGCTCTAGTAAGGAGCTCCTAATGGGGAAAAGTTAGTCTGGAGCCCTGAACACGTTGACATGATGAGGCATGTTCCACTCAACCTAAACTGAAAGACATCAAGCTAACTGAATATATGTTAAAGGACATTGTTTAATCAAATTCTGTCTATTCTATTTCATTACATTTGACAGTGCAGTGCAGGAATGAAGATGGAGCTTCAAGCAGGGATGTCTAACTGTAGAGAGAGACGCATATTTTGTGTGCTTCTAAAAAAATAGAAAATAAAAAAGTGTGGAGAATCCATGACATGCACAGTGGAAAAAATACCAATTTAAAAACATACAGAATGCTCATGATCGTCTTCATTTGCATGCGAAGACCAGTATTTGTACATCAGCTTCATTGCCCTGCAAGGTGCATTGAGTCACCCTCCTCCTCACTGATATTTTTTCCCTCAGCATAATTTAACCCAAACACCTGATCAAGAGCTTTAGAGACTAACTTATACATAACATATGATTCAGCACTCATCAGTTCAGAAAATAAGTAGATTGACTGTGAATCCGCTCTCTGGGGACTTCCTCTTTAAAGAGCTAGCTAGTCACATGGTGTTATGGTTTGATTTCTCTCATGTTAGCCACCTGTAAATCATCACTCTACTGTTGTTATGCATCACATACTGTACTGTAGGCTGATTACCTTCTGTGGGGTAAAACAAAGCTCCATTATGTGTTTGCTATCTTCAGTGATTGTGAATTGTTTCACCCTTCAAAAGTATGCTTTTTTACTTGTCAGATGCATATCTTACCAAGACACCTATACCGATAAGCCCTGCAATTTCTGACCATTCACAAATCAGTGGAACGCAATTAAGAATGTTTTTATGAATTGTTGCGTCATTGTTACTTTTCTCAGTGTTGATTTGACAAGCTGTGCTGGGTATCAGCTGTAGTACGCTAAATAGAGCCCAACCAACAATGGATTTTTGAGGCAGATACAGATATTGATATTTGAGAAGGAAATCCAAGAATAATATAATATAATAATAATATTTCTATAGATTCTATAGATTACTATAAGTTTGGCCACTTTACCTTTATTACATAGGTCAGGGATGCAGAGAGGAAATGATAACGGAGGGATGCAGGGTTATGACATGCAAAAAAAGTCAACCATCAGAATTGAAGCGGGGACATTTTGACAGTAAATAATACGCGTCTTTACCAATATTTGTTTTTTTTTTAAATAAATGCGTAAAATAAACAAACAAGTATGATCGACATTCCCTAAATTTGGTGATTAAAGATTTGTCATGTACTTGAAAATAATGTAGCTGAAAAATGAACTTGTCAGTGCACCCTGGCGGACAAACTGTGTAATGGCAACACTTTTTTCTAAACGCAAATATATCTTTTGCAAATCGATACTGCTCATCCTTTTTAGTTATTGGCTAACATACAGTATGTGCCAAGATATCTGCAATAAGCTAATATCAGTGATAGTGGCCCAACTGAGGGGCACTGTATGAGGGGGAAAAGTTAGGACAATTGTAATTGGCTGGTAGATGAAAATAAAATACTGGCCAGACTGATTTTTTCACCAGCCAAAATAATAAATTGCTATTTACCATTGAAACTTGCTATAATTACTTTTTATCATTTCATTTTGGTCTCATTAACGATTGTCAATCAATATCATAATAGTGTGCAAACATGCATTTCAACACGTAAATGTGCTCATATTGGAATTAAATGCCGTCACATTAATATAAAGACTACAGCAGCACAAGCAATCAGAGAATCCATTGGCATGAGTTTCAGTGATGATTTAATTAAGAACTATTTTGTGTCTAAACTGAACAAACAAATTCACTAGAAAGATCATGATAAACAAAATACTTTAATTACCACTTTATATGTGTGGCAACAAGCAATGCTTTATTGAGCTACCAGATTTTTGTTCAGCAGGACGTTCAAGGTAACAGTGACATTCACGTAATGTAGTTAACAAGCGAAGTTAACGCCTGCTAACTACACTAACGATGGATCAGAAATGTGCAACATTTTTTGCATTCAACATTCGAACAAAAGCCAGAGACTATATCATATTTTTGTTGTGAGTTGTAAATTCGCCACTTCTAAGCAGAAGGCAGAAGATAACCTGCCTGACAAGCCTGGGCAGCTCTCCTGCTCCAGCTGCCGTTTCAGACTCACCCTGGTCGATGGCTGTCTCCTCAGCCTGCTGCTGGGTGTGCAGCGCCATCTTCTTCTTTTTCCCCTTTTATGGCAGGTGGCAACCAGTGTTAAGGTGCATCACCACCACCTACTACGCTGGAGTGTGAACCAGAGTTATCTACCCCCACAGTCAAACACAGAGAACAAGCAGCTTTCTCCAGCATGTGTAGGAAATTCATTTTTTCCACTGGCCAGAGTGGTGGGTGGTCTCCATAATTTACTCACCAAAGAAGTGTTAATTTTGGACCCTGCGTGATAAGATCCACTTTAGATTATGGGTGTGCTGTGTTTGGGTCAGCTGCTAATTCTATTCTTAGCAGACTGGATCAGGTCCAGACAAAGGCCCTAAGAATTCACTATGGAGCTTTTAGAACGATGCCTATTCCAGCTTTGCTTGTTGTAATGGAGGAATCAACTTTAACAAAACAGGAGAAACAAATTGGGGCTCCACTATTGGGTTAAGTTAAGTGGCCTTAAATACTGCTCTGCAGCAAAATGTCCTCTGGAGGATGTTTAGGAGTTTCTAGGTAAGGAGAAGAAGTAAAATTTCCTTCACCTCATAAAACAGCTTGCAGTAAACTTTGGGCAGTGACAAGACAGTGTGATTGGGTCTGTCTGGTCTCCTGTTCCTTTTTTTCTCCCTGAACCTGAGGTACATCTATCTTTGCTTGATCAGAATAGAAATCTTACACATAGTCATGTTTACAACTATGTAAATAAGTATAAGAAACAGTATATGTAGATTTTTACTGATGGATCTAAGGACACAGTCTATGGGAAAACTGGGTTTGGAATATATGTGGCTGATCTTCAGATCCAGCTGAGTATCCACATATCTGATAATGTGTCTGTTTTTTCTGCTGAGCTACTGGCAATTGGATGAGCCATGTGGTGGATAGAGCTGGTCAAACCCCATAAAAGTATCATCTGTTCAGATTCTGCGGCTGCCTTGTTTGCTTTGAGAGATTGGACATCAAGGGCCCGCCCTGACCTGCTGCTGGAGATTTTGTGCTGCTTGTTTAGCATCGAGAATATGGGCTGCCATGTAGGCTTTTTGTAGATAGCTGGGCACTCGGGGGTTGAGGGAAGTGAAATCTCTGACAAATTGGCTAAGGAATCTGTTGAGGGAAACTATTGATCTGAAGGTTCAGTTGGGAAAATGTGAATGCTGCAGCATTTGTAAAGAAATATTAGAGCTTCAGTGGCAAAAAGGGTGGACAGAAGAATGAAGGGATAGGCATAATTTCTCTCTGCAGTCATCTGTTAAAAGTAAGAGATGGATGATAAAATCTGGAAGAAGGGATGATGTTGTTCTAACTAGGCTGAGGTGAGGGCATTGTGGTCTAGCCAGCTACTTGAAAGTCATAGGCAAACATCCAGATGGTCTGTGTCAGTGTGGAGATTTGGAAACAGTCCAACATGTTATGTTCTCATGTAATAAACACAGAAGTGAAAGGCAACAGTTATTCAGGGAGTTGTCAGATCTGGGTCTTTCGGCTTTCTCTTTCAAGTCTATTCATGCATCTGAAATGAATTTTCAACCTTTTAGTAAAGCAATCTTTAGATTTCTCCACAGGACTGGCCTGTATTCAAAAATATAGGATAAATAGCTAACCTCTGTCTGTGGAGGGCAGCATTACGCTTTTCAGTGTGCACCCTGCCAGAAATTCATTAGAAGAAGAATTGTGGTTGAGGAGTGCTGGTGTAGCCTCATGTCTCAGCTTCTTAAAGAAAAATCTTTCTTCCAAAAACCAAAAGAAAAAAAAAAGAAAGATGAGAGAGAAAAGAAAGGGCAACAGTATGTCACCCAGGTTTTCACAAAGAAAGGTTGGTGTAGTCCATGAGTGGTGGAAATTAACTTGTTTACTTAGTCCACGTGGAAGAGGCTACTTTTGCTCCCCTAACATTAGTTACTTAAAGTCCAGATGAAATGAAAAATGCCTTTCAAACCATTTTAGATCACATCCCTGGTCATATTGTGCACTTCTTTAACAATAAATGCTCCCCAAAAATACAAAAAATTCATTTCTTTGTATTTTTATATCAAAATCCAATCATGCTTCCTTCCTGTAAAACAGAATAGGACATGTGCTTACATAGGCTTGAACCAACCAATTTCAATCAATAATACCATGCCATCCACCCATCATTCGATCTCGAACTTTTAGCAACACAGAGCAAAGATTCATTGTGACACGCCCACTTTTCAATGTTCAAATCAGTTTCCTCCCAACGTTTATGTCCTGCCTGTCTATCCTGATTCACTCGGAAATACGTCACGATTAGATACTTTTGAAATGCTGTTTCATCTGGACTTTAATATCTTCACAGAAAATTCTGAGTATTTACGTTTCGCTCCAATTTTAGCTGACATTTAATCAATGCAGGCAAACTTAGCAAGCCTGTTCCTGCCTGGCGCCAGGCCCAACAGATGCAGCTTCAGGCTCAGCAGCCCAGTCTCCCCATCCCCCCACCAAAGAACCAGCCTTACCTCCAACTGAAGGAGAAGGTGAGCAGCATTGTGTTGAATGACATGTCAGTTGGCATAATTGCAGGGGGGTCTGTAGGAATTTCTTTTTTTATTATTATGAAAAAAAGAAAAAATTATCGAATCTTTTTCAACGATAAGAACTGGAAGTATACTTAGTATGTGTACTTGGTTCAAAACTCTGCTGCTGATTTTACTCTTGTTTGTTATATCATTTTATAGATGATAATGTTAATGTATGTATAAGTTATGTTTATTTTAAGTTATTCATTAATGTTAAGATCATTTTCCATTCAAGAATTTTACCATTAAAATTACATTTAGACTGCAAAAGATGGCTTTTAGCATATTTCTTGTAGAGGGTATCAGTCTTGCATCAAATAGTGAATTCTGCTGTATGCAGAATGTTACATGCATATCTGCACAGTGTTATATTTTCAGAGCTCACTGTCAGTAAATATTATACAGTAAGTCTTGGACTACAAGAGAGAGTTATTTAAAGCTTTGAATGGGTTCTGAAGGTGTGGTTACAGCAGTAGCGCAGGGTTAATGTGGCCTGTGGTGGTGGGGCCCAAAATCCCTGGAGGCGCCCCTGGACCAGCTAATTTATTGGTTAGCCTTAAATGGCTTATGGCTTGTCTTACCATGTTGAGTGTGATTCTTTACAATATTCTTCGTTGGGGAATCGTATAATGTTGCCAACAATCCAACACAATACTACTTTTACTTTTTTCTATGATTGTGCTGCCTGACACAGCCTCATGAAACCTGTGTTGCACTGAGCTCTGGATGATGTAACTGTTATTTTACCAATGACTGGAACTAGAAATTATTTCAATTATTTTTTGACTGTTTAAATAATAGTTTTTTTCTATGAATTGTCAAAAAAAGATAAGGCATGTATAATGTATAATGTATATTAAAGCTTCCCAGAGCCCAAGGCAATATTTTTAAATTGCTTGTTTGGTCTGACAAATAGTCAAGATATTCTATTTCCAATTATATGAAACAGTGACGAGCAATACACCCTTAGAGGCTGAAACCGTCCTATGTTTGGCATTTTTGCTTGATAAATGACTTCAAAGATAAATTGATTATCAGAATCAATTCATTATCAGTTGATCAACTAATCATTTAATAGACTTTTATTATTTGAGCACTATCTGTTGGCATCAACATAGTTTTAATCTTGTTTATCAGCATTTGTTTTTCAGTATTCGTCTAGTTTTTCATTACATTGTAAATTCTCTGATCACTGGAATAAAGGGAACTCTGCAAATAAAAGCCACAACACAAGCTTGATGATACTTTGTTAATATCACATGAATTTTCAACTCCATTGACCAAACGGTACACTGTATTATTAGCAGTCGTCAGGTATGGACATGTCAATACTGCAGTGACATCTGATCGCTTCTTTCAAATGAGCATGGTGAAAAATGCACAGGCATTGGTATTAAGTTGTCAGCGTACATTAAATCATTTGTTTGGAGCTTTGCATTTAAATCAGAGAGTGTGGCACAGTGGAAAATTCCAGGAATTTATGTCTGCAGCAAAGATTGAAGGCAAAAGAACTTCCCGGCTTAAGATTTCTGCTCCATTGAAGCAGGACCTTTGCTTTTCTGTAGACACACCTCGAACCTCCCCTCATTCTGTTCCAGCCAAAAGAGTGACAAATGAAATACATTTCCCTCTTTTTTCTGGGGGGGGGGGTTCTCTAAATGTTAAATTTCTACATTTAATTACACCAGACCTGATTAAACCACTGCTCTCCCTCAATACAAGGGAGCAAATGGATGCACCATATTAGGTTGTATCAGAAAATGTGCTTCCATTCTTTGCTGAACCTTCAATCATGAATGCTGAGAGAGACTGCAAGACACGACGAGACCAGCCTCATAATTAGGAAAGGCTCAAAAAACAATTTCTCTGGTGGTGCTGAAATAATGACTGTAATGAGGTTTAAATAACAGCTATGCCCTCCAAAGTGTTTTCCTTAATATATGTATATGTGTGTATGTATGTATGTATGTGTGTGTGTATGTATATGTATATGTATATATATGTGTGTGTGTGTGTGTGTGTGTGTGTGTGTGTGTGTGTGTGTGTGTATATATATATAATGTGTGTGTATATGTATGTGTATATATATATATATATATATATATATATATATATATATATATATATGTGTGTGTGTATATATATATATATATATGTGTGTGTGTATATGTATGTACTAATATGTATTCAATTTATATG
Organism: Thunnus thynnus; assembly: GCF_963924715.1. NCBI lineage: Eukaryota > Metazoa > Chordata > Actinopteri > Scombriformes > Scombridae > Thunnus > Thunnus thynnus. Next base: position 18,853,836 of record NC_089528.1, read on the forward strand.
TGATTATTAACTATGCAAAGGCCAAATCATTGTACTCAGACCAATCAGTTGTACTCAGATACAGAAGCTGTCCTGGGGCTCATTATTAAGTGAAAGCTCAAGGATGTTTTTACTGATGGCAAAAAAAAAAACCCAAAAAAACATTTTTATTGCAACCCCAATAATACTTCAATTTTATATTTTCCTCCTGAAGAAATAAAACAAAATTACAATTGGCAGCTATAGCTTTCTACAGAGGATTTATTACAGATTATCAACTGATTCTTGTTGATTTACATAAAATTTAATCTCCCATATCAAGTGGATTTGCATCTTAACTTTTCATACTACAGTATGAATTAAGTGGGGGTCATGGGTGTTTCTTAAATTAATCCTTTATTGGTGGCTTTTAATGACATTTTTTGCTTGCATTGGCTGTTCTTCCTTCTGAGAAACACACAAACAAATACAGTAAGACCAAGAAAAAGCAGGCAAATGGCAGAAAGAAAGTGAGGCATCAACCGGAGATACTTTATGAAGCAGTTATGTAACAAAATGTGATATGTTTCAAAGGTCTGCACGATATGGAGGCAATATCACAAACACATAAACATCAACCCCCTGAAAGAGTATGAAGAGATATAATGATAATAGAAGAGGGAGAGAAAGCAGCCAAATGTCCCTGCATCAGGTGCCAGAGTGAGGCAGTGTTCTCTGATGAAGCCTTTCAGAGAGGCAGGCATTATCCAGCACCGCACAGTACTGCACGAAGCACTGCCAGTTGAATATCTGGGCTTAACTGGACAACTACTGTATTCAAACAGGAGGCTTCTTGACTTGATAGGATATCCATGTATCGGTATAGTTATTGTATGAAAAAACAAATAAGATTACAGATTGCTCACTGTTTTTAAGAAGGAGCTTTTGTGATCAATACAATACATTAGGATTTGTCTGTAGTGAGAATATAAACGTGAACTGAATACTAAGTACTAAACATACACCCACCCACTCCTGCTAGCATTAATACAGCACTGTATGTACAATAGCTTTTAATAATTCTCCTGAAATATTACAGCTTTTATATGTAACCAGAGATGTAGGAAAATGACAAAAGTAAATGAGCAATCAAAGTACAAAATAGAGGTAAATGGCTCAATTAAGGAACAGAAGATAATATAAATAACCTGCAGCGTATTGCACCCAACCTGTTGCACTCAATATACTGAAAAAGATATTCCCTCATTTGGTATTTTGATGATGGTGGTGGAGAGCACTGTCTAACACGCTGGTCCAAAATCGCCCATCTGTGTTAATTTGTCACCCGTCTGTGACAAATTAAAGGAAAAGCCTGAATAAATGAGTGGTGAAACATAACGAATGCAGATGATTCCACACAGGTGCACTGCATAGTACAATTAAGCAATTAACACCCAGTCATGCCCTGTGTTATGTATAAAAATGCTAAGCAGGCCCACTTGATTCAGATTTTGTATCAAGATGGAAAGAGGAAAAGATCTAAGTGGCCTTGAAAGAGGGTCATTATTGGGGCGCGGATGGGAGGGGCTTCAACATGTAGATCTAAGGGAAAGACATCAGTAAATAGGGTTGGAAATTGTGGTCGACAGCGGACATTTGATGACTGATGCTTGTGCATTAGTGCGATATGTAAGGAAAAACAGAAGAGCAACTCTTCCTCAGGTGAATGTCAATGTAGGACATGATCAGACTTTGTCAGCAAGAACAGTCCGTTGACAATTACATAGAGAGGGATATTATAGCAGGGTTGCAGTGCATAAACCCCTCATTACAAAGATGAATGCACATTTGAGAGTTCAGTGGTGCAAAAACAATAGGCACTGGTCTACAGAGATGTGGAAAAAAGCGATATGGTAAGATGAGTCAGCCTTCACCATATTCTCAACAAGTGGGCGAGTGCATGTGTGGCGTACAACAAGAGAACAATACAGACCTGAATGATTGACCCCTACAGTGGCTCTGTCATGCTTTGGTGGGCATTTTGCTGGCATGGTTTGAGTCCACTTGTCCCCTTAGAGGGAAGGGTCACTGCAAATCAATACAAAGTTGTTCTGAGTCATCACCTTTATCCTACAATGAAACATTTCTATCCTGTTGGGAGTGGTCTCTTCCAGGATGACAATGCCCCAATTCACAGGGCACAAGGGGTCACTGAATGGTTTGATGAGTATGAAAATTATGTGAATCATATTTTATGGCCTTCCAAGTCACCAGATCTCAACCCAATTGAACACCTATGGGAGATTTCGGACCGACTTGTTAGACAGCGCTCTCCACCATCCTCAAAACACAAAATGAGGGAATATCTTTTTGAAGAATGGTGTTCATCCCTCCAGAAGAGTTCAGAGACTTGTAGAATCAATGCCAAGGCATATTGAAGCTGTTCTGGTGGCAAGTGGTGGCCCAACACCTTACTTTATGTTCGTTTTTCTTTTAATTTGTCATTTTGTCACCTGTCTATCTATCTATCTACCTATATATACATACATACAGTCCAGGAGCTCTCTGGATAATCAGCTGCTGTCTTAGTAAATCAAATGCATAATAATCGCAGATTGCACCATTTTCTTACTAAATCAGGCCCCACATCTACTTTTTAATAATTTAATCAAAGTATTATGTTCCATCTGTGACAGTCATTAAGGATTCATAGAACTGTAGTTACATGTAACTTACTGTAATTTAGAGGGAAGTAGAGGAGGGGGCCTGTTCTAGCTCAAATGGCATGTTGAGTTGCTCTTTAATTAAGTATTAATTTAAAAACAAGAGGGATACAAGCTTTAATTTCCAAACTCATCCATTGTTTTCATTTGTCAGTCACACTCTGGTGGTGTTTTTTGGCACGTCAAACAAGTCGGTGCTCCCTCCATTTTAAGTTTGGTAAAAGTGAAAGATCAGCTGTGTGTCATGGCATTTCACAAGTCAAAGTTCAATTATAGTTCCAGGTAAATAAAGTGAGAGCTGTGTGTGAAAGGAGGTGAATGCATTTTGTGTGCTCCTTTGTACAGTAAACAAAATGGATGGTCAACTCTGCAGTGACTCTTTGGTGTGGTGTTGGCTAATTTACTGTAACTATGCAAGTAATCTGTACCAACAATCATCCACTGAAGTATTAACCATATGAAACCCTTAGTCTTGCTGATGTTCAGGAGTAGGTTGTTGTCCTGACATCAGAGGGTCAGGTTCTCTTCTTCCTGTAGGCCTTTTCATTGTCATCAGGCCCACCACAGCTGTGTCATCAGCAAACTTGTTGATGGTGTCGGAGTCAAAAGTGGGTGTACAGAGAGTAAAGCAGGGGGCTCAAAAGGCAGCCCTGGGGTGCTCCAGTGTTAAGAATGAGGGTAGAAGACGCCACCTGGGGTCTGCCTGTGAGGAAGTCAAGGATCCACATGCACACTGAGGTGTTTAATCCCAGGTCCTTGAGCTTTGTAACAAGCCTGAAGGGAAATATGGTATTAAACACTGAACTGTAGTCGATGAGCAGTAAACTCACATAGCTACCTTTCCTGTCCAGGTGAGATAGAGGGGTGTGGAGGATGTGTGCTAAGGTGTCTGCCGTTGATCAGTTGGGACGGTAGGCAAACTATAGTGGGCCCAGTGTGCTGGGTAGTGAGGAGCAGATGTAATCCTAAACAGAGGTGAGTACCGCTCGATGATAGTCATTCAGACAGGCTGGTCTTGTTTTCTTAGGCACAGGAATGGTGGTAGTCTTCCGAAGCATGTGAGTATGACAGACTGAGCCAAGGACAGGCTGAATATCATTGTTAACACTGGCGCTGGTTGGTCAGCACATAGTTTGAGGGCCCGCCCACTGATACCGTCTCGTCCTGCTGTTTTCTTGGTGTTCACACAATTGAAAGCCCTCCTGACATCATGCTCAGAAAGGGTGATAGGTGTGAAAGATACACCCACCCATCCATTAATCTCTGCTTCAGTTGTTTTTGCTTTCTGGCTGCCGATGGTCTCAAAGCGAGTATAAAAGTTATTTAGCTCTCTTGCAAGAGATGCATCAGCACTTGACAAGTAGGGGGGTGGGTGAGCTTGTAATCTGTCATAGTTCTTAGATTTAGCCACATGCTTCTGGGATTGCCCTCCTGGAATTATAGTTCCACTTTCTTCTTGTAGTCCATTTTTGCCTCCTTTACGGCTCTTCTTACATTGTAGGCTGCTGTTTTATAATTTTCCATGTTTCCAGACTGCAGCCTTAAGTTGTAGGCTGCTGTCCATGGTTCTGGTAATCCATGGTTTCTAGTTGTGGAATGATTTAACTGTAATTTTTAGTACCAAAACTTTCTAAAACTTTCCAAACTTTTCTAGAGCACATGCCCCTTCAAAAGAAATTTGTTGTCACGGCACCTCGAGCCACCTAATCCCCAATATAACTTGCATAACCTATATGATCAAATCAATACAGATTCCAACAGAAAAAATGTCACATTGTTATGCAAATTGTGCACAACAGGTTTGAAAAAACAAGTCCGAACATCAGCCACATTGGCAGCGAATTTGAAACGACACATCGAGTTGAAGCATCCGACCAGTATCGGAAATATCTACAAGTGAATGACGATCACAAGAAATCATTAACAAAGGGTAAAGTAAAAGAATAGCTGGGAGCAGCTTATTTAACGTATTTTATTGTATTAATTGTTTATTTGTAGCAAAATTATGAATCTGTAAATATGCACAGCACCTGTTGACTTGTATTCGGAGTGATTAAGAATAAGCCTACATTATTTAACTAACATGTTGATATAATGTAGCCTAATATAATATAAGACAATATGAAATTGTTAAAAACCGATAAGCTTCTGTCTATATATAGGCTATGAAAGCTATATTGGGGATTGGGTGGCTTGGGATGTCATGGTCTAAAAAAGTTTGGGAACAACTGTTGTAGAATATAATCTTGTCATCATTAAGCTAATGATGACAGGATTAGATGCTTATTATATGGATGCCTGGAGAAATGAGAAATAACAGCATAAACGTGATAACTTATGAAGATGAAAAGGCGAGAACTGGCAGTTTATGGCAAAGACAAAGAGCAGTGAAAATTGTGGTGTCAATATAATGAATCATGAATTTTGCATAATCACTTAACAACAGAAGTGTTATCAGCAAGGAAGAACATTCCTCCTCATAAATATGTAATTTACCTTGTAAGAATGAATAGTTTATAGACTGAAAAAATCCTGAAAAGGCTTTAAATTGTTAATTGTTTATTTCTACAATTACTTTTCAGTTTGTTGCAGTATTGAAAGTGTGAACATATTAATGTATCATGAGGCAGACCTTCTGAGGTTTACTGTGCCACAAGCAACAGATGTGTCATGTGTGGTGCTTTTATTAATAACCTTTGATCGGTTTGTGTAGAGAAGAACAATATAATGTACTCAAGGTTTATCTAATTTGAAAATAACAGTCCCCATGCCACAACCGCTTAGTCACCTTCTCTTTAAAGCTTGATTTTCTCTTGTCATATGGACAGTAACCTCCTCATGCTGTTAAAGGTGGCTGTAGGGGACAAAAATCATTAAAAATTATCAGTCATCCATACATCTTTTCACTTAGGTACATTTATTCCTTGCCATCATAGTTTTAATTTACATCTAATTTGACTGACACAGCAAAATCCTTCTCCTCTCCCCTTGTGCAGAGAAAATCCTTTAGAAACAGCCCTAGTAAATCTCCTCCAAGGGTCCGCACACTATGCTGCTTTAAATCACCAACCTGCCCATCGACATGTTTCTATAAATAGCGCGCTGGGTTTTATAACTGAGGCTTTACACTGACAGCAGGATGGTATAACTACATGACATGGACACATACCTCCTTTACAATTAATAACAAGAAATGCCTCATGATAATTAACTAACTGCCTCATCGCCCTTTTGTTTGTATGGGACGTACAGTAGATGAGCTCAGTCATGTACAAATATTCCTCACATTTGGTCAGAGTGTCCACCTGATTTGCAGAAAAGCACAACAGCATAAGCTTAATCTTGCCTTTAAATGCTAGAAACATCTCATTGTTCTCATTCTTACAGTAATATAGCCATTGCATCCCTCATTGCTATATTTGTATTATTTTTATATAACAAACAGTTTTATCAGTTCCATTTAATGAGATTTTAGAAATCACGCACCTTCTCAGAAAACAGATTTTGGCATGAATGTAAAGCTTAATGATACAAGTGAAGCTGTTATGTAAGCGATAAGTGAACACAGGTGAAGAGATTTCTTTCTTAAAACAATTATACAATTATACAAAGGTGCAATCATAATTTAGTTCTAAGTTACGAACATCAAATACCTTCCAAATCTATTGATAAAACCCTTAAAATAGTTTCATCTTTTTCATTTTTTTTGTTTCAGTGTCCATCTCTCTTTTAAAAAAAAAAAAAGAAAGAAAACAGGAAAATGTTTGGTATGCTATGATTATACTCAATCTCCCGGAGCAATCAGGATGTAGACGTGTTCAATAGAATAAGTGCATTGCCTCAGGCACTTAATTGTATTGTTTCCTCTCTATTGATTTGGGGGGAAATCAAAAGACACCATATGAGTGGGCTTGAAGATAAAAAAACACATTTACTGCCACGGAGCGTTTATTCTTCCAAACGGAGGAGGCATAAGGAAAATGCTTATTTAACCCCTACTTAACCATAGAAAACAGCACCTTAGGGTGTGAGAACTCTATGAAAATTACAGTATTTGTGCCTAAGTGTGGGTTTATCACCGAGGCAGGCAGAGCAGTGGATCTCAAAATCACAGAAAACATGCAGAGCATTATCATTAGCCCCTATGGCATGGAGTGTGAACTTACAGTGCTATAATTCATAAATTCTAATTGTGAAATTATCATTTAGATAGAAATAAACCTGATGAGGAAGCCAAATTGTGTACTGTCGTCATGTTAGTGATGTAATGTAGACAAGGTGCAAACATCTATTTTTACCCCGTGGGCAAATCTGAATCAGTTATGTACACTGTTTGCATATATGAATCTACTTTACATAGTGACTGCGGCAGTAAGTGAGACCCCAGCCTGACACTCCATGCCCACACACATTGCTGTATGTGTAGGAGGGGGATTGGATGACAAGTCCAGGATATATAGTGCTTGACTCAAGCTCACTCGGTATTCCTATGTATTTCAAAAGCCACATAATTCACACAGAAAGGTAGTTTTTATGACAAGACCCACCACATGTAGCTTACAGTCTAAAGTGATGTTTCACGTCGCATTGTAATGCATGAATAATATCCTCTTCTTACCAGCTGTGAGAGCTACAACAGCAACTAGATGAATGAAGAGGTTCCTTTTTGTGCTGCATCTATTTGATTCCCCACCCCCAAGAGCTACAAGCAGGAGCCTTCTCCAGCTAATGATCCTTCACAAATTAAAAAGCTGCAGCCCTGAAACCAATGCCATTCCCTCCCATCAATCAGAACATGCCCATCATTGGACCAGTCCGCATTGAAATAGACCAAATCCTGCATTTCCCTTCTCATACTGCTGCACACAAACTGCATAATCAGTGCGACAGGACAAAAACATTTAAAGACCAATGGATCACTAAAACAAACAGGCTTTCTATAAGTTCTGACTGATTGGACATCTGTTTTGTGTACAAAGGAGTCTATATACTGTACAGACTCCAATAATTATGTGCATAATTGTCTCCTAATTGCCCCAATTACACCAGTAAATCGATCTAGATTTGAAGTGAAGTAGCTGACATACCTCATCAAGACCACAAAATCCCCTCTGCTCCTCTCTTTTGCTTGTTTCACAGTTCAGGAGATGTGATCATAGTGTCAGAGAAAATTATAGTTCCTAAATTATAGACTTTGTTCATAGGGACAAATGGCAGCACATGGCACCGGCTTTTCTGTCACCCCCAGATTTGCCCTAAGAGCATTTATCACGGGTGGACAGACTTGTTTGCCGTCCTGTATGCTATTGGTCATGGAGGCTTGAGAGTAATAGGTGGAAAGCCAAGTCCTCTTCCACTGCCTGTACCAGTGCCTCTCACAGGCACCCAGACCCACTGTAATCTCTCAGACGAGTGAACTTAAATTAAATTTAAATTCTCAGGTGTCAGGAATGTATGAGTGCCCTTCTGCAACCACTAGTCTGACTACTTATAGGCTCTTATTGTGTTTTTTTGCCTTTAGGCATAATTATATTTTACATGGAGATAAAGTTTGCCTCGCATTAGATAAATTAGCTCTCTCAGATGCCTCAGAAAAAAACCCTCAAGATGAATGACAGCCATCATTTATTAATGTTCAGCTGTGCAATCATGAATATATTTTGTTTGAATTTGGTGGCTTGAGTCACTTTGAAATGAAAGCGACTGAATGTGACATCCATGTGAATGAAAAAAAATCAAATTTCACAGAACACAGACTTCACAAGTCTCTGTCGAGACCTAATCTGGAGGCTTGCCTCTGCTGACAGGAGCAGATCTGGACTAGGATAGATAAATAGCTTGTTTGTCTACGCTAACAGAATGATTTGTGGCTCAGTAGTTGCTCTATGATGGAATACGCACTGTTTCTGTGTGTGTGTGTGTGTGTGTGCGCGCCTCTGTGTTCACACATTCCTATTAGGATTGAACAGCACAATATTTATCACTTCATTAGTCTCTTGTTTTCCAGGTCTAAGTTGATTCATAAGTTACAGAGTTCCAGTATTTACAGTATATATGTATTTATATATGTAATACAGCTGTGTTAGGTGTGTTAAGTTGTAATCGATGCTACATTGGAGTAAAATGCCGTTTTGTTGAGAACAGTACCCAGCCCCCCAAAAGGATGCCTCCAGATAACCCACTGGGCTTGTCTTGGCTGTATCCTTCCCAGTCTGCCAGGTATTGGTAGCCCTAGCCTCGACGGTGCCTTGTAGGCCAGGTGGTCATCTATGACACGGGGGGGCGGAGGGGCTGCATCCTGGGGAACAGTGGGCTGGTGGAAACAGGTTTTAACAGGGAGACGTGTAAAGTGGGCTGAATTCTCATGTGAGAAGGCAAAGGGCCCACATAACGGGGCACAAGTTTCCACAAGTTTGAAGAGGGAGATCTTTGTAGGAAAGCCAAACTTCCTGACGTTCTTGGTAGTTGGCTGCTTGGGTCCGGTGGCAGTCAGCAATGCGCCAGTTGCGGTCAGCTAAGCGGAGCAAGGCAGCATGAGCATCCCTCCACACCTTGCAGCTTTGGCAAAGGTAGGCCTGGACCAAAGGAACAGTGATCTTATCCTCCTGAACAGGGAACAGAGGTGGCTAGTAACCCACAGCACATTCAAATGGTGACATACCTGTGGCCGCGCTCAACAGGGACTTGTTTGCATATTCAGTCCATGCCAAGTTAGTGCTCCAAGGGGAGGGATTTTTGGCAGTCACACAATGGAGTGCCATCATCATAATTATGTTTGGCAGGGGACAAACAGTGAGAGAAGGCGGTGCAAGGATGAAGCTTCTGGTCAGCAGCGGAGTGCTGGGAGAGAACCGCCCCTACCCCGGAGTTGGAGGCTTCAAACTCCACAATAAACTGTTGCAGGGGGTTGGGATGGATGAGGACAGGTGCGGATGTGAATCATCTCTTCAGCTCAGAAAAGGCCACCTCTGCCTTGGAAGCCCATGAGGGAGGGGATAGCAGATGAGGTGAGTTGGGTGAGGGGAGCAGCCACTCGGCTATAGTCCCTAATGAACCTGCGGTAGAAGTTGGCAAAGCTGAGGGACTGCTGGAGCTGCTTCAACAACAAGGGTTTGGGCCACTCTGCCATTGCCTGGATCTTTTCAGGATCTGTCCTCACCTGCCCACTCTCTATGATGTACCCCAGGAAAGAGACTGAGCTGACATGAAACGCGCAACTTTCTGCTTTGATGAAGAGTTTGTATCCAATAGCTGCTGGAGTACTTGCCGGACATGTTGGATGTGTTCCTTGGGCTTCAGGGACATGATGAGATGTAGGGGTTTGGTTCAGTGAGTGATGTGGGTTAGGAGTTTGCCATTGAGAGCATTAGCATTCAGGGGAACAGCTAATGGTTCACTAGTGATGCCGGCTTGTGCGGCAAGATTAGCATCCAGGAAATTTTCGTCACCTCTGGAGTCCACTCAGGCGAGCGGTGGCAGGGACTGTTGGTTCCAGCATAGCGTGGCCTCCAGCTGCATTCTGGGTTGGGGGACAAGACAAGAGGTAGTTTGGCTCACCAGAACCTGCACTGCTACTGGCTAGCCTGTTCCTTTGGTCGACGGTGACTGGTGGCGAGGGGATGGCCAGCTTGAACGCAGTAGACTCACTCCCTGGCCTCCATTCTCTGCAGATGTTCAGCTGGTGAGAGGCAGGCCCAGCCCAGCTGCATGGGTTCCTCTCCCAGGAAAGTGGGAGTGTTGGAGCCGGGGGAAAACATGGGAGACTGGGGAAGGACCTGGGCCTGAGATTGTCCGTGTCCACTGGGTCCATGTTGGCCAGATTGTTCTGTTGTGAACTCAGGAGGGACCCACACAAAGGACAAAGACAGTGTGATGTTGGTTAAGGAGAAAGGTTTATTTCAGGAGAGTTCTGGGCTTGCAGTTGTGAGCGGGGAGGCAGAGTTGCTGCGCCATTAAGCCGGCTACGGGGATACTCACAGAGCCGGATTGACTGTGTGTGTAAAAGGGACAGCCGGCATAGCGGGACAGGGAGCTGACGCTGTTGTGTTACATGTCAGGCCTCTGAATCTGGAACGCCGGCATGTTATGTAAAAGCACACGGGGGTGGCATTATGCTGGCTTTGTTTGGTTCAGTATAAACAAGCAAAGGCTATATTTTTTATGGCTACAATGCGGGATCTCTGTGTAAAAGAGTGAAGGGAGAGACAGACGGTACAGCCATAACCATATAAAGTATTATGTTGATTAGTTACCTGCAGTGTCTTTTGTCTTCACTATCACTGTTTCAGACATAGAAGCACTTTTCCACCATCCTGTATCCCTGGCTAAATAAACATTGCCACCTGCTGCCAGCCTCTATTAATTGTAGCAGGGCACCAAAACATTCTTTGAGATCCCTTTTTACTGTGTGGATGTGCTGACTGACATTTCATTTGGCTGCCATAACCAAATAGATCATTTAATTGGCTGGGAGAAATGTCAAACGTGAAGCCTTGGGAGCACAAATCCTTTTTACTGTAATGCATGTCTTCAGATATACTGTATCAGTAAGCGTTTAGAATCATAGCTCAAGGATCTATCAGTATGTGTCTCACAGACATACTCTAGCAATGCAGCTATTTGAATGCTAAAACTGTCTTTATTGGAGAATTAGGGATGTCTTGGAGCTTGGAGACTGTACTACCCGGGGGGGGGGAGTTTGTAGGGACGGGGGGACTGTGTCGGTAGCGAGTGCTTGGTGGATGAACAGTGGAGATGCGTAGCAGATAGCTCTGAGGCACACAGGAGAGCTTGTTAAGGAGGCAGCTGAAAAGGATAATGGAAGTTTCTCACTTCACTGTCTGCTAAAGGGCCTAGACAAAAAAAGATATGCTCTGAGAGTACACATGCCCCCAACACAATGGGGCCTGATATGTAAGCCTCCCCCCAAAATAAAAAAAAAATCTTATGTAGCAACTGAAATGAAAAGTTGGACGTCACAGTTTACAGTTTACACAGCTTTATAAACAGGTTGTGCACACACTGCCCGGAGAGTTGAAAGCCAGAAAAAGCTGTAAAACAGTAGAGTTAATAACTGAGCCACAGTACAGATGGAGAGGTCAGGTACTATTGCTTATTTCTCCAGAACAATGGCAAATTGCCTCTGTGATGTGCAATTTGCTACACCTCTAAAGCATGTTTCAGAAACTATTGATTAATTAAAAAAATAACAAAAAAAACATTTTAGTGTATGAAATGTTTCATATGTATAAGCCTCAATGTCGTTTCTTCTGTCCTGCTTGGTCAACCTTCAGAGACACTGGTTTAGTTAATCCTAGGGGAATAAGGGAAGTAAAGCTCAGCAGGGTGTTCCCATGGATTAATGTCACAGGTTGTAGCTGAGTGAATGTTTACTTGGCCAATTTAATTGAATTCCTCATGCTTTATACACAGCACATTACAGGCTGAAGATTGCCTGATTAGTTAACTCAAGCCTGCAGCCCAATGACAGTTATCTGCCACGCCAAACGATCCAGTGTAATAGGGAAAGATTCTTACAATCAGTAAAAATACAGACTTAAATGCCATTTATTCCCAAGCCGACTCGTGTGCTCATTTATTCTGTCTTAGCATAAAGTTGCCTGACAGATATACAGAAAGAAGGTAATTGGTTTCAGTGTGTTGTTCACACACCATATCCCTGTCACAGCCCAGCTCAGAGGAGGAGACCACATGACTTTTTGAAGGTTTATTAAACAGAAAGATAATTTCAAATATGTAACATCACTAGTGTGTGCAGTGTATGAATGAGTAAGATTATTTGTATAGCACTTTTCAAACATAGAAGCAATTCAAAGTACTTTACATAACGCATGGAAATACATTATTGAAAAGATGATGAAATTGGAACATAATTAAATGAGACAGTAAAATAAAAAGATTAGATAAAGGAAAATTATGCTGTAGTTTAGTACATTTAGTGCTGTATTAAATACCCACAAATTTAATGACAGGAAAAATGCAGCAAAAAAACTTACAAAGTTAAAAAGTTACAATAAAACAAGTGTTTAAATTTGAAAGTGGTTAAAGTTTGAGCACATTTAAGATCATAATAAAGTTGCTTCCATCTGTGTGCAGTGTAGTTGCTAAATGCAGCTCTACTGTCTGCTTGTTGGCATTACAACCTGACTGCTTTCTTAAGAGTCCACTGGGTTTTTATTCAAGTATAAAAGCACATCAGTGTTTATTTTGGTTCTAAGCCATTAGATAATTTCTAATGTAGCAGCATCAATTCTATGACTTACTAAAAGACAGGGTAAAGCATTAAAAATATTGCACTAATTCACTCAGTTTTCATGGTTCTTGCAACTAAAATATGACTGTGACTATAAACTAATTTGCTACCAACAGCAAATACATTTTGAAAGAATCATAATGGCACCTGGATTACCTTCTTTATATCAAAATAATAAGAAAGATGAATATGAATCTATCTGCATTCTGCAAAGTTACAAAATTTACATACTGAACGTATCTGCAAAATGTTGACTGAACATTCATTTGTTCTCCTCACAATAGCTTCTAAAAACAACTAAAGGCTTGTGTTTTATGGTTATTTTTAGGTAACTCCAACATCTTTGTTAAGGTGAGGGAAAGAATAAGATAGTTGTCATGATTAAATGCTGAAAAAGCCAACTGTGACATAAGAAAAGGCTTGTTTACTTTCTCTATACTTTCTCTAGTACATGCAGGATTCAAACTCTGGTCTCTGATGTGAAAGTTCAGCATGTTGTAAACTCAATATTCACCTCAACCACCTCGCTAAGAAGCCTGCACGGTACAAGACTGTTGATTGGAAAACACCCTGTTAACAGTGATTTTGAATATAATCCACACAGCAATTACATTTCCTCAAGACCAGTAGAATATAAAAGTAGTTATTAGGACACAGGCTTGGCTATTGATGTAATTCTACAGGCAGCATCCTGATTGCGGTGCAGTTGTTAGATGATGATTTTGGGATTGCAGCAATGAGGTTCTCCAAATCTTGTATGGACATAAAACCTCTAATTATTGCTATATTTTTTAGATGATTAAAGGATGATTTAGTTATTGCACCAACTATGACTGGTAAGCTAAGATCCACTAAAGCTAGTGTTTTCTAACTTTTGTCTGTCAAGCCCTTGAATCAAGGTGAGCTTTCCTCCTTGTTGCCAAAGAATAGTTTCTTTCTGGTCTTAATTTAACTGAAAGGAAATTTAGTCATGTCGAATTGTTTATTTTCTATAAGCACTGACAGTAGGAAATGTTTTGCAATGTACAAAAGAAGTAATCACAAGTCTAAACCCACCCAAAACAACATATCAAATACCAGGGGAGGGAGCGAGTGACTGACTGCCTTCACCAGCTTATATAGCTGAGGAGCCAACCAGCACAGGTGTCAGCCATCCCTCTCATGGAGTTCCTGCCAATCTCCCTGTGGGAGAAGACAGCAGAAAGGACCAGGCAACACTACAGGGCTGTCATATCCTTAGCAGTTATTCTGTCTTCCTCTGTTTCATTTTCCAGACGTCTTTCAGACAGCTATCAAAACAATCAAGCTCCCTGCAGTAGTATATTAATCGGTCAGAAGCAATTTATAGCCGCTATAATTAATGGCTGTGGGAGTGAGTCGGAAGCGAGCTTGTGTTCTCCATGCAAACTTTACACCCTGGCATTAATGAGAACAGGGAGTAATTCTTTATTGACAAGAACTGTCCAGTGCCTCCTTTCGACTGTCATTGCTAATCCAGTTAGCTGACTTTCTACAACAGTGCATAGTCAGGGCAAGCAGGGGGGACATCATACTGAAGAGCTGCCTAAATACTCTAGTCTGACAATTTCAGCAATCCTCTAAAACTATTCATATTGACCAAATGGATGAAACTACTCACTTGTGATGATTAGTTTTAAAAGATCTAATGGATTCCATCAATCCACATCACAAAAAACACTCCATAGATTATCTGGATTTACAAGCAGGAAGAGTATCCCTTTCTATGCAGACTTTAGATACACTAGATGGACATAAGTACCCATTCTTACTCAAGACCCTCTACATTTCTTCTATTTGCTGTCAAAATTCAGCTTATTGACATGGAAACCTCTTCAGCCACAGGAAGTGACAATTTGAAATTTAATTCAAATTGTCCTCTAAATAGCAGCAGTGTATCCAGAGAAAGTTATGTCATAAATTGTCGGTCTTTAAAGATGCATTGATCAATATTTTTGTATTACCAGTGGGTCAAATGATCACATATAATGTGACAGGGGTCTCGTAGTATCAAACCTACATATAATTATCAACCAGGTCCACAGAGCATTTTAGCTTCTAAAATTGTATTGATTTTACAGTCTGCAACTTTTGCTCTTTTGTTTCATCCTCAACACTCTCAACAACTGTGTTTCCAGCTGCAGCAGCAGGCAGCCGATGGATAGCAGCAATGCACCAAACAGCAGACAGACAGAGTTAGTGAGTAGCAGGTGAGCATTTTACAGATGAAGAGAAAACTATTTCCATTAGGGGTTAGTGGAGACCAAAACAGAAGATGAGTCTCTATTGGACATACATCACTCCAAATAAATACTAATGTTGCCCTGCTTCTGCCAGGTGTGCAATTGTTTCTGCTGCTCCCAAGTGGCCAAAAAAAAAATCAATTCCTGCTGCTTTAAAATTGCTTGTACCTTTGTTTTCTATGGTATAAAGGGATCACTCTTTATAGTCTTCTGACATGTTTTCAATTGAATTTGGGGGCTTTTTGGTCATTTTTTTCCTTCCAAGTGAAGTTTCTTAAGTGCAGTTCTGTCTAATATTTCTTTTGTGCTTTAGATTTTTCTTTATTGTAAACCTAGAAGTGGATTAACCTGTAGTGGGCAGCTGTACAGTGTTGTGTCATCTTGATACCCGTAATGATATAGTGGTAGAGCTTCATTATTGTGAAATAAGTGCCGACAGACATTACAGTTTACAAGGCAGTGAATTAAACTTTGGGCTAGATGTAATATTTCTGCCAGACCACTGGACTGTCCCCAAATTGTGAGAGTTGTTGTTTCTGTGACCTTGACGAATTAAATTACTGTATACGCAATGTTGTAACAAAGTTAGAGACAAGACAGCCAAGACTCTTGCCTGTGAGTTTATTAAATGACTCTGAGTGAAACTCCTCTCACAGCAGCAGTGTTATGATACTATTCATTGACATTGTAAGTTCCTGTGAACATATGCTTTGGTTCAGAGCTACCCATACCACATGGAAACAGCATTGATTTCGGAGTAAAAGCTCCTGCAAGACCCTATAATACAAATTCCACTAAGTCAGCAAATGTAGCCAGCTCATTATAGCCTTTATTCTCTGGATAGCCCAGGAGAAAATTGTTCATTAACACAAGTCAAAGATCTTCCAAGGTACCAGTAATGGTAAGCGATGATTAAATTTTAAGGTGGACATTTCTTTTAACTTCCATCCTCAGTGATCAGAGCATTAAAGTGATTCCATAGAAACTGGCCAAGGTTCATCTAACACTGTCTTCAAGGTGGAGCTGGTGGTCATTCTTCAGTCTTAAAGGTCTGTCTCCTAATGACGTCACAGTTTAGAGCCTTGAGCCAAACTCTCTATTTTTAGCAGATAATAAAATTTGACTTTAACAAATCTGGGCTGAGTTCTCCAAAATCATATAGTATCGAATGGATGAGGTGCTTCAGCAATGTTCCTGACACCAAGACAAACCTGTAAAATTATTTCTATAAAATTTTCTATAAAGTCAGTCTTTGAAGATTGAAGGTCTCAGCAGACTGCTGGGACATGGAGGATATGTGAATGTCATTTTAGATAAGAATTTCTTCTCAAGAGTGTTGTTTCCAAAATGCTCTCTTAAACGGATGAGGGAAAAGTCACCTTTTATTCCCCTTAACTGCACTTACAGCTAATTGCCGTCTTAGATGGACAGAAATTAATTTTTGAAAGATCCTTTGAAGTACCCACAGTGAAGCTTTTCTGCCTTTTATACTCAGTGTGATTACTTTGGCAGCTGTATGAAGTCCTCTGCTTGTGCCTGATGAATAACTGTCAGCATGGAATTAGGCATTAAATCAAACAGGGGGGGTGGGGGGTGGGGTTTATTCTGTCGTTACTATGAAGCACAAAGACGTAAAAAGTCAGACCATGCTCACTGTGATGCATATCCACAGTTTACACTGCAACAACAACAGCTAGAATCTTCGCTTTGCTGTTGTAATACCCAGTTTATGAAGGATTCTCGTGTGTTAGGGTCAGTGGTAAATTGTTGTATTTCCTCATTATTCGTTGCCCATTTCCTACTTGCCATAAGAGAAACCAGCTGCAGTCTACATTTGCTGAGATCTCTGATTATTGGCATTTAGAATCCTGCTTTGATGAAGTGAAAGCGGAGTAGTGGATGGATAGCAGCAGATAGTATTAATGTGTGTTCGGGTTGTCCTGGCGGCTCAGTTGGCAAAGGCTGATCAGTGATTTTGAATTGAAGTTGCTTTTTAATTTTGCTCAAGGAGGGAATGAAAATATGTCAATCTAAATTTGTGTAACTGTAATATGAGTGATGTGGCTGGCGTTCAGGAGGTAGAGCGGGTTGTCCACTGATCAGAAGATCGGCGGTTTGATCCCCAGCTCCTCCAGTCCACATGTCAAAGTGTCCTTGGCAAGATACTGAAGCCCAAATTGCTCCCGAAGGCTGCGCCATCGGTGTGTGAATGAGTATTAGATTAGATCTCCTGACAAGCATGTTGGCACCTTGCATGGCAGCCTCTGCCATCAGGGTATGAATGTGTGTTTGAATGGGTGAATATTGATATGTAGTGTAAAGTGCTTTGAGTGGTCAGAAGACTAGAAAGGCACTATATAAATGCAATATATTTCTACCATTTGATGCAAGTTACGATGTTGTGATACCAAGAAGGACTTTCAACAAAACTGACAACTGATTTGCTGGCAGACAGAAATGTTTTCTTTTTGTTATTAAGTATTAAATGGTGTTTCTGAGGAGTTTTTTCGTTTGTGGACATAATAAATAAATTTGCATTTACAATTACATTTTGGCACAAAAGGGAAGTTACATGTCCCAGGCAATTAAAAACATGTTTTTCTTTGACAAAAAAAGTCTCAACTCAAGGTCACTCAACAAGCATTTCTGGAGCTTTTAACTAGAGTGGAAACAATTAGCTTAATTGACATTTATTGATTGACAAAAAAGCATTCACTGCTTCCATCCACTTGAATATAAATATTTGGTGGTTTTATTAGTCTTCTATGATAGTAAAGTGAATAGATTTTGGACCATTGGTCTGGCAAAACAAGCTATTTGAACATCATCTTGGGCTTTGGGGACTTTTTGGGGGACTTTTTTTTTTTTTTACCATTTTATGACTTTTTAGATCAAAAGATGAATTACATAATTGATTAATCAAGAAAATAACCAGAGAATTAATTGATAATGAAAATAACTGTTAGTTGCAGCCCTACTTTCAACCATATCTCAGAGTCTCTCTCAGCTGATGGAGTTTGCTCAGTTTTATGTGGTTGAAAGATCTGGAAAAAGTAGACCTTAAGTTCAGACTTTTTTTTATTGTTTCCAAGGTCAAGAATGAACTTTTCACACTCAATAAAATTCTCTGTTTAGCATTAGTCACCTTTGGGTGATCGAAGAAATTAATAGATAGGTGAACCTTGAAGCTTAACACTCAGTTGTTTGGAGTCTGGAGTTTATAACATCTTGAAATGAATTCCAGCATCCTGTTCCATCCCTGCATTTTAATGAATTTATTTGCATACTTGTTCATCATTATCTCAGTAAGGAGTATTGATGTGAAATGTGTCGTTTCATTAATATGTCAGCTCAGCACATTCAAACTTGGCTGCTTCGCTGTGTTTTGATTTTGGAAATACATGAAAGGCCTTTGCTGCATGTAGTGAAAGAAATTGGGAGTGTTGGATAAAGTCTGCGTGACTGGAAGTGTCCTTGCACAAGACATTGAGTTTCAGTGACACTGCTCTGTTTTTCTCCTCTGACCTTGCTGTGAAGGGGGGCAACATTTTTTGTAATAGCATCCATCACAGAAAATGACTGGAAAATAGTCAAGAACACTTTAACCTACTCATAAACTCAACACTTTATTGGCTCTGTGGTTGTTTAGATGCATTTGGGTCAAGCGAACAGTAGAAGAATGTAATTAGAATTTGAGGAGCAGGGGGAAAGGTTGAAACCCCTTTCCTCCCCGCACTCAGTATTTAAATGACCTTCCAGCATTATGAATAACATTCTTGTAGCTACCCATAACATGTCCTCTGTCAGATCCAGCAGACTAACTCTGACATTCTCCACGCACAGTCAGGATACAAAGTGGCTGATAAGAAAGAGCACTTCTTTGTCTCCGAAGATATCAGTAATCTTGACACGTGTGAACGCACCCTCCATTTCTTCCCACTGTAGAGTGAAAGAAAGTGTTTTCAGGACACAGAGAAGCTGTGATGTCCTCAATTGGTGATTTTTTTTAAGGCAGTACATTAACCAGTACACCTACCTCAAAGCATTTGGAAAAACTCCACAGTCTATTGATTGGATAGCGGCTCGCACTTCGCTCAGAGTGCACCTATTAATTACAGAAATGTGCTTTGACCACTTTCCCACTTGCTGTAGTTGGAGAAAGATTACTCCACTTTACCCATAGATGACAGAGAACGGCAGAGATGGTACTCACAGGACACTGGTGCTGAATTTATTGAAAGCGTAGTGAGAGCTACTTACACTTAGTAAAGAGAAATACTCTGCATACTTTGCATAAAAGAAGCTACACATTCCTTTTTGAAGATGTTTTTGAGTTTAATTGACAGCTGATAGTGGAGAAGTAGACATGAAACACAGGGGGAGAGAGAGAGAGTGGTATGACATGCAACAAGGGTACCCAGGCAGAGTCAAACCAGGGATGGTGCAGCTATGTGGCATGCTCTGTAACTACTCGGCTACCACGGCGCTCCAAGCTGCACATTCTTTAAGTAACTTTCTGTCTCGACTTCTGCAGTTTTGATGTGTCTTTGCTTGCCTGACATTGTCTTCTAAATGGCTTTTCTCTCAGTCATTTGACTTCTTCGCTGAGGGATAGGTCTTTGTTGTTTGACTTTTTTTTTTTTTTTTACTTTGGTTTGGTTGCCTTTGTGTTTTTGCCCAGCAGTGTCTGGATGTGCAGCTGTCTCATGTAGCTTCAGCACAAAGTTTGTGTTTTCCGAACTTGCTCTTGCAGTTACAACCACTGCAAATGAGGTTATTGTATGTTTTCTGTCCTGTGTGGTTTTGTTTGTTTGGCAGTCAGTTAGCTGGGTGTCTCAAAAACAAGACTTTAACAGCATGTAATGTTACAACAGGACATCAGCAGAGGAACCAGTGATTATTTGTTATTGTAGATCCAGGAAAGTATTTATTAACACCATAGGTTTTGGATTTTTGGACATTTTCATTATTTTCTCATTAAACCACTGCCCTCACTTTACTTCAATCAATAAGTTTTATTTAAAGCGCAGAATCACCATGCAGCATGGTCCCAATACACTTTACAGTTAAAAACAATACATAGGATGAAACTTACAGCAACCAATTTACAATAACAAAAATGAAGCAACCACATTAAGAACATCAATGCTAAATGGTTGTTAAAAGGTGATGGGCCCGGCTCAGTTTTAGGGGAGGCTGTATTCAGAGGTAGGTTTTCAGTCTTGATTTAAAGATTTCAACTGAATGTAGACGGAAGGAAGAAAGGCCATGCCAGAGATAAGGGGCATGGTAGGCAAATGCTCTGAAGCCAGCTGATTTTTTGTTAACTGAAGGAATGACCAGGAGACCAGCAGCGAGAAAGCGAAGAGGTCGTGCTGGTGTATATGGTGTAATTACCTCAAATAGGTTAGGTGGTGCAAGTCCATGCAAGGCCTTATAAGTTAAAAGGAGAACCTTAAAATCAGCTCTAGCTTGCACTGGTGACCAGTGAAGAGAGGCCATAATGGGTGTTATATGGTCAAATTTTCTAGTTTTTGTCAAAATTCTAGCTGCAGCATTCTTAACAAGCTGCAGACTGCGAGTAGCACAACTAGTACGTCACGTTTGTCCCTTGATTGCCACTATCTGTACAAAGTCAAAATATTAAATTGTATACTTTACCAAGTGTAGCTTTTTCTCAAGTAAATCCATTGAAAGCCTGTCAAACAGTAATAAGTATGTATTAAATGCAAAGTATGACCTATCCTTGATGTATAATTCTTTTCTGGCAGGCATGAATTAAGTGATGGAGTCTCCTTCAGTGTTTTAAAGGTACTTTATTTGTCTCACATACAGTTGTACAGTGAAATACGATCTTTAGCGACGACACAGACACAATGACAGCCCCAATGGAAATGCTATGTCTGTTAAAGCTGCACTAATCAATATTTCTATATAAACAAACTCCTGGTGACAAATTTATCGAGAATACCTGACTCTGCTGTTTCCCTCAGCTCTAAGCAGATTTCTGTGTCTTTCAGCTCATTGTTTTGGCTTCACAGACCACAACTTAACTATTTTGGTTCTGTCTCACTGCAAAAAAGCTCTTATAAACCCACCCTACACAACCTGCCCATCACCAAACAGCACACAGACAAAGTTACTGAGTAATTGATGAACATAGTGGAGCATTTCACAGCAAAATAGCCAGATATTTCCCTCAAGAGTTGGTGGAGACCAGAACAGAGCTACAAGGAGAGTGAATATTGCAGCTTGACAGACATATGACTCCAAATAAATGCTAATCCATGGTCCATGTCTGTGTAAATAGGAAACTGTGCTTCACTCTGTAAACTGATAATATGCCAGTGTTGTCTTTCCAGCTTGTTGCGCTGCCCTCAAGGTGCCAAAACATCAAGAAATTTTGAGACGCAATGCGTCACATTAATAACTCTGAATGATGTTCTCTATTTATACCTAGTAAATAAGTAAAAACAGGCTAAAATATCACAAGTGCAGTGCAGCGTAGATCATGGAAATCAGTAATCAATAAAATACACATTCCACATACTTGGGATTACATATACCTGAGTCTCTGGGGGACCCAGACAGTAACTGAATACGTAGAGCTGAGAGAGATATACACAGAATTGAATGAAGGAAGTGGAGGATAGAGGGGGATCAGAGGAGAAATAGATGTGTAGAAAGTTAAGTAAGGGAATGGATGAAGAGGTGTAAATAATGAAGATAGATTGGAGGGTGCTGTAAAGAAAGCCGAGACCAACAGGAGAGGATGGATTAACCACATATATCGTAAGCAGGTCTGTCAGAAGATTTAAAGGTGTGGCTGAGGGCCTTTGTTCCTAACAACAATTAACTTATTAACTTCATTTTAAATGAGTGCTGCTCTGAGGAAATCAATTTCAGTCGAGACAGATGCTTATCAGGATGAACTGAAATAACCTCAGGCCTGCATTCTGCGAAATATACCCCTCTGTCCATGAGTTTAAATGTATGCAGGAGAATGCATTAATAATTCATGCCGTTACAAAACACATGATAGCGAGGCTGCAGCAAGATGCAAGATGATGTGTGCTGCAAACTTAAGGGATCAGCTATGGTAGTATTGACTAGAACTTCATGCATGAATATTTTCAATCCTTTTAATTGATTTAAAGAGGTTATTGAGTATATGTGTAGTAGATGAATGTCTGCTTTGACTCTCTAAAGTGATTCATTGTTTTATATGTAATTGTTGCAAGTAAGTTCAGGAGTGATGGTGATAGCTTAAAGATTAAAAATATGAATGTGTGACTATGAAATGTGCCAGGTTGAATCTCGTCACCAGCTTTAATAAGCTTAATGGGAACCATGAGTGAGTAATAATCTGGCCTTTCACAACAACGACCGTTAAGGTTTCATTAAGGAAAGCACTAAACCATTCCCCCAGTGAAGCTCCTCAGTGGCTAACAATAGATTACTGTGGTTATACATGGCAGCTCAAGCTTTGTACGTGCCGCTGTAACTAAATGTGATCCTAATTGGGAATTGCTGACATTTTGTATCTGCAAAATGTCAACTTTTTCAGGAACTAAGAACAGCCTTGTTTTTATCCCGGTGACCACACATTTGTGCTGTCTCCAATGGGCTTTGAAGGGGTTGCAGTGCTTATTCGCCAATTAAATAGCACAGAATCTTTCTGAAGTTAAACAATAAAGTCCTTCGAGTTGTAGTAACAAAGTATTATTCACGAAATAACATAATAGAGGACATAATAGATGTGTGCCCACAAACGTTCTCTTGATAAATGAATGTTACAAAAGAGAAAAGAATTTGGGTGCATTACAGGTCGCTGGATTTAATATGCTTCACTCTTCATCTTTGCCTCTCTGATGTATCAATCTCTGATCCATCCACCACTACCCGCTGTGGGATCAGGTCTTACTTCCCAAATGAAACCGGATCTTTTAAATTCAATGTGCCCTCTAAAATCTCAATGAGAATTGGTTGATACAACAGTCCATCGCTACTTCCCAGCCCTAGATATCCAACCCCTTCCTCTCCCTCGGGTGTGAAAGGGAAACTAGATCCTGTCTTGTCCAGCCTCCCTTGTACATTTAGTTTGGGTGAACCTATCTGTTAGCACCAGTGTTCAGTGGGCCACCACAGCAGCAAGACCATATCCACTAATCGCAGAGTTTACTTGGAAACTTTGTGGAGAAAATGGGAGCCCCGGAGGAGGAAGCACCACGCCCGCCATCGGACATCACAGTGTTCGGGGCCAACTGTACCCTCCACGGCCTGAGCCACATCTTCCTACCTGGCGGAGTGACTATCCGACGGTTGCTTTGGGCTGCCGCATTCAGCTCCTCCCTCTCCATCTTCCTCTACCAAGTGGCCGACCGTGTGATCGAGTACTACCAGTACCCTCATGTCACCATCTTGGATGAGATGGACAGTCCCGTCATGTACTTTCCTGCCATCACCCTCTGCAATTACAACAGTTTTCGGAAGTCCCAGATCCGGAGGAATGACATCTTCTGGATGGCTGGGCTCCTGGGTGTGGAGCAAGGGGACTTTGATGACTTCATGGCCGCTTTAGGGCAGCCCACAGACAACAGCAAGTTTTTCCCCAGCAAGACTTTCAACATGCTGGAGTTTGTGCAGAGGACTAGCCACAACATAGAGGAAATGTTGCTTGACTGCAGATATAGAGGCAAGGACTGTGGTCCAGAGAACTTTACTACAGTAAGTATGGCTCCCTCTGTGGGTCTAACCTTGGGTGAGATCAGTGTGAGCTGCATCAGAATCATTATAGGAAAAAGATATTTAGACTAAATATTTATTGAAATGTCTAAAATAGTGTTACAAATCTTAAATTTGAGGAAAAAAATATCAATAGAAAAGCTTAAAAGTGAGATTTGAACATATGCAGACACCTTTGGCAGCAATGCCAACAACTGCGAGCTGTATAATAATCGTTATAATGCTACAATTTCAATGCTTCAATTTTTCTGCCCACGGCGAAATGAGAATGAGTCAATTTATGTTTATGAACACCAGCAGACATTACAGCAGAGATCTGCTGAAAGAGATGGGTTCGTCTCATAAAATGACATGGTGAGACATGCACATCCACATCTGATATCATTAGGGAAAGACACGTCACTTTCTTTCAAATTATGTTGTCAGTTCTTCATTGCTTTTTTTGTAATAATCATCATTTTTTAAATAATTAGTGGCATGGTTGTGGGAGATTAAGAACCTAAAGGCAGAACAAGAGGTATGGGGATTTACAACGGGAAAAAATTCTGAAGAATTCTAACAAAGCAATGTTTTATCTTTGTTTACACAAGCTGACTCCAAAAGCAGCAAGATATTTTCTAGCCTTTTATGGTGATGTCAATATTTATACTGTGTCCAATTCTTCATTTTATGAATACTATTAATAGTCATTTTTCTTGAAGGAAAAACGAGAGCTGCTTCCTTAAAAGTGTCCTCAGAAAGATATTAACTACTGTGAGGTGCCATATGGTTCAACAAATCTCTGCTGACATCATGCATCATGCATTATGAAGTAAACATATGCTGTTTTCAAGACCAGTAGAGTTTTTAATACATTATTGTTTTTCTTTGTAAATAGCTCAGAAGAATGATCGCCTTCATAGTAGCAATGATACCAAATGTTCTAGTGTTTTTTCCCATCTGACCAAATCAAAAACGCATGATGTCACCAAAACAAAACAGTGTCATTTTTGCAATGAAAAGGTAATTTTTCTTAACTTGTGTGCTTTCATTTTTCTTAAACTCCCCGTCTTCCCTCAGTTTTCCAGCCTTTACCAAAGAGATAACATCATGTCAGCAGAATCTGAATGGAACTTAATCGTCCTGCTGCAGAGACAGGGGAAGGATTGTATTTCGATGAAATGGGCCATTGATTTGAGTGATGAAAGCCTATAGCACCAAGATGGGCTTGTCATGCTGCACTATTTCTTTGAGAACCAGCAGCAGTGAAACTGAGGCAAATGATTTATACTAATTACTTAGTATAGTTCTACAGTGGCAATACTGTTATTTTGTGTGGAAGACAATGATTTAATTTGAGAGATGAGGTTTGGATTTTCAATTCCAAACCTGACATCTACTGTAAAAAGAGCCTGAACACTTCATCAGACTTGTACATGAAAATGTCGCACCAGATTTGAGGCGTTGCTCCAAAAACAAAATACACAAAGCACACGTAAGCCAATAGAGGCAGATTTGGATATTACTGTGGTCGGTCAGGTGACCTTGACTTTTCACACCCACACACACAAAGGACAACTTTCAGCTAAATGTCAGAAACTGGAGATGCTCTGAGGACCTAAGTATAGAGGGGATTTATTAAAGATTCATGGAGCTGCCTGAATTCCCCCTCCTCGGCCTGCTGATCTTACTGT
The DNA here is from genome assembly GCF_963924715.1 of Thunnus thynnus. Classification (NCBI taxonomy): domain Eukaryota; kingdom Metazoa; phylum Chordata; class Actinopteri; order Scombriformes; family Scombridae; genus Thunnus; species Thunnus thynnus. The sequence goes on from NC_089528.1 coordinate 18,879,469, forward strand.
GGGAGGCTCAGAGGCGGGTCCTCTCGCAGGAGATCAGATGTGATGGAATTGAGATTACCCATTATATACTTCAGCAACATCACCACCAGATGACTCATGCAAGGTCTAGACAACATCTGACAATTAGCTCTCTACATGTGGAAAAATCGGAGAAAATATAATATCATTCGAATGCCCCCGCTGATACATTTTACTTTTTAGTGTTACACATTATGATGTCATTGAAACTGCAACAGTAGAATACATACTGTTAGAGTACTATTATCTTTGCTCTCTTAAAATTGAACATACTACCTGTGTCATACTATTTTATATTATTTAGTTATCCATAATGATTGTTTGTATGCATTTGTGTGTGGGCCACGCCTCAATGTGCATTTTTGTGTAAAAGTCAGACAAAGAAACTGGCTGAAGAAACTCAGCATGACTACAGTGACAGGAAAGACCAGCTGTTTCTACTAATGAGCTGGATATGGGTGCAGTGGTATTGAGAATCCCTGGAGAGAAAATATCAGGGCTCCCAAGTGCAATTATTCCCTCTGCATAAAGTAATGTAATATATTTTTGGGGGGAGGACTCTGTAATTCACTGGAGGAGAACGGGTCTCAGATACTAAAAGGATGGCAGATGGTAGATATCCAGTGCTATAAATATATACAGGAACATAGCCTTGAATGTCCCTGTATCAATCTGTGAGTGAACTGTGGCAATGAGATTTGTTGAGATTATGCTGTAAGGTTTTTGTGCTTCTGCATCTCAACGTTGTCTTCAAGAAAACATTTCTAAAATTCAACACAACCAATCTGCCAAATAACTTTCTTATTGGAGGCTTTATTTCATTATTGAAATTAATCTCATGCCTCCATCTTTCTGCCGTACATGCTGTCGGTCAACTGGTGCATGATTGATTGCCTCATTAATACTCAAAAGTGTAAGCACCCCAACACAGCCCAACTCACTGCTTTGGATTAAACCTGCGAGATTGGCTCTGACCAAATAAATCATCCGTCAGTGTGTGTATATGTAGGATGCATGCTGAGGTTAGTGTAATATCATTTTAATCGATGAGCAGCTCAGGGCTTTAGAGAGCCTGCGCCACTGCAGAGAGTAGATTCTAACACATTTATCCTTTTACCGCTGATCTCATGTGTTGTGATTGAACTTCCTGTTAAGGGTATCAGCTTGTTTACTTTAGATGGTTATGTTGAAACCAAAGAAGGAGCCTTTTTATTGTTACATTACAGTCTGTCTGTGGACGAGTTCGGGGTCTGACAAATGAGAACCAGAATGTGGTATTTTACTTCATCCATTGCAGTGTTGTCCGGAGAGGCCGAAGCTTGTTTTGGAAGTCAAACAAAAGAGACAGGTGGAGTAAAGGAAGCAGAGGTCAGGATTGAGTGTCAGACCTCTTCAGAAACAATGGGTCTGGCTGCAGACAGAGGCAGAAAATAGGCAGTGTGGGAGAAAGGAAACGAGACAGAAAAGTAGTAGCTTACACAAGAGAGATGGAGAAATGGTGAAAAGCAAGAAATAGAGTGGAAGCAGAGAGCTAAGACAAAGTGGAAACAAAAGGGAAAGGAGAGGAGAGTGAGAGAGAGGGAAGTAGTGGAAAAGAAGGCTATGCTGTGCTTAGATTGAGGTGGGACTGGGTCTCGGCTCAGGACTGACACCATCATTGTGATTCAGCCTGCTTTGGAGCTGAGCCAGTTCTGCGATGCACAACTGGAAGCATTAGGAAAGATGAAGGGAAGAGGTGTGTGAAGGAGCACAAAATTACAGCGCTGCCTGGAGCATGAAAAGGGAGGGAGAGATAAAATAATGCTTCATAGTGCAAACAATGGAATAAACAAATCTGGGGCAGGGAGCGTAGATGACAGGACAGATAGCAAATACCTAATGTGTTTGTTCCATTACTCAGTGTCTGTAAAGGCCAGTGTGGCAGCCAATGTTACTGTAAGTGCGGTATTGGCAGGCCGATCAATGGTGCTGAAGAGGAATAGTGAAGGAATTCATAGCGGGGATGCAGCGCAGAGGGACGCTTTTTGCTGACTTGCACATCTGGTAGCAGATAATACCAGAGGCAGACATTGAAGGTGCCAGTTGACAGAACCTCTTACGTTAATGAACTTGTTAGGTGGAGACACCGTACACAAGTATGGGTCTGTCCAAAACCAATAGTGCCATTATATTACGTTGTAGAAAACCAGCCTTCTGGCACGGTTAGATATCCAAACAAAAGCATGTGTTACTATTCAAATCGTCATCTTTTACTGGATTATAATGAGTCAAAAGTGACTCATGGTTTCATATCTCATTTCCTTTTGATCTTAAATTACCTGCGATGCCCATATTTAGCTTTTGTTTCTACTAATGGCTTCTGGGATCTATATCCTGCTCTTAGCCAATAAAAGTGGTGTCTTGCACGTTCCGAAGTATTGTATCGCTATCTTCTTTCAAGTAAACCGAGATTCCCCTCGGCACCATGTGTCACTGTACAGGGGAAGCCAGACATGACACATCGTTTGAAGAGTTTGATAATCTTTTCTCTTTTTTTGTTGAAGGTATGGTTTTGGGTGGTGATGTAATGCAGTTTCAAGTGTTACAAATCCTTTAAGTTTAGGTGCTGTAATGACATTTCTTTGAATTTAGGAAAGAGAGATAGCCAATGTAGCCTTATGGATTTTTTAGGGATATAATTTGAATTTATAATACGTTCACCTGACACAGGAAAAGCTCCTGATGGGAAGCTATTACTCTTTGGCACTTTTAGGGCACTGGCAAGTGCTTATTTTGCTTAATTTTAAGGCAAGCAGGCAAAATGGATTCAGGAACGGATACCAAATGCCTCCAGCTGAGCAAACAAGATGAGAACATGCTTTAAAAAAAAAAAAAAAAAAAAAGAGATTATCCTTGCAAATGAAAGTACCAGGGAGGAAATTTCAGGAGTGAGTTTATCAAAGTGTGACTGCAGGCTTCAGACTGAAAGCTTGAGTGACAGCACACTTATGTTTTTTTTTTTTTTTTGGTTGGATTCTGCCTGGAATGGAACAAGGGAACAAGACGGCAGGTGTAGCCAAGAGCATCTGTTTTTTATTGATACAGACTGCCTCTGCCCTCCACTCCATCTGCCGGGGGGGATATACAGTACATGTGCTGGGTCAGAGATGTTTGCAATTACTGTGGATGTCAAAGAAGTCTTGCCTTTTTCTATACTGTACCTGAAAAACATGCTGCAGCAGCTTTAGAAAACAACACTTTTAGAAAAAATGGGTTAGAATAGTTTTTTATCTTATCTATCTTTTTATCTATTTAATTTAGTGTTACAAACTACATGTCAGTAGTTCTCCCTTTTGATGAATTTTATATGAGGTATTTCACAGCATATGCTAAAGATTCATTCTTGCTTCCTTGGCATTACTCGCGCAGCATACAGAGTGGCTGTGTTGCTCTTCAAGGCGGCAAGAGGTTAGTTTCATTTAGAGACAGGCCACAAGATGTCTCCCTCTGCTAAAGAAGCTGCCTGTCCACCAGAGTGACAGCACTGATTGCAAATGTTTTTGGCTCTAGCTGCCTGTCTCCTCCACATTTGTATCTGTGTGGTCATCTCAAATTACATTGTAACACAGGACTTCTCATCCTGTTTCTGGCCCCAAGTTTAGTCCTGAAATTCTCAGGGTGTCAGTAACCCCATGAGGAATCCTCATCTCATGGTTGAGAAACTCTGGTGTAATGTATGTTGAATATTCCCTTAATATTCAGCAAAATATATTTGGAATTTTATCTATTTTTCAAGGCTATTATTGGACAGTATGTATGTAAATATTTGCAAGTTGGCCTGTTCATTTTGTTTGTCCATTCAAGCTCAGAATTCTCTAAATGGATATATCTAATGTATTACTGTACAGTGTCATCAAAGCTTTCTTTGTAGAGCTGAAACAATAAGCCAATGAATTGATCATTGTTTCAGTCACTTTTCAAATATTTGTCTGATTTCAGCTTTCGGATGTGCAGATTTTCTGCTTATCTTTGTCATATATGATAGTAAACTGAATATCTTTTTAGTTTTAGAAAGACAGTTAGATAAAACAATGAATTTTTAATACGCCACCTTGGGCGATATAATGGGCATTCATCACTATTTTCCGCCATTTAATAGACAAGACAATTAAATGATTATTAGAGAAAATAATTAGCAGATTAATAAATAATGAAAATAATTGCAGACCTAGATCTGTTTTTGTTCATTAAGTAGTCACTTAGAGCTGCAACTAACTTAATCAGTGAATCTGCTGAATATTCACTTGATTAATTAATTGTTTGCTCTACAAAATGCCAGAATTGTGCATAATCACAGTCCAAAACAAAAAGATATTCAGTTACCTATCATAAAGACTAAGAGACCAATGACAGCACATATTTGTATTTGAGAAGCTAAAATCAGTGATTTCTCAGGCATCTTTTTCTTAGAAATTCACTTCAACAATTAATTTATTATCAAAAATGTTACTGATTAGTTTTCAGCTCTACAGTGACTGGACATTAATGTTGGATATGGCCTTTCATCTCCGTCTCTGCCCTGTTTGTGCTGCGCGTGTTTCTGATGTGCATCTAATTGCTGCCAGTTTTTCATTTGGTGTTGAACATTCTCACTGGTCCTTGAAGGAGCTCTTCCCTTTACACAGTAAAAACTCTGCTCCTCCTCTAATGAGACCTCTGGGGTTCAGCTTTGACATAAAAGAGGATGGTTAGTGTCATTCTCTGACAGGCTCAGAGACCACTGAGCCAGTTTTGAAGCTGGGCAATAAATGTTGAAAAAAAAAAAAAAACTGAAAAAATAAATCTTTCAAATAGTTCTACTTTCTTTCCCATCAAAAAAGAATCAGCTGATCATTTCAATTTGGGACATTTTATTACACCATGAACATCTAATTACATGCTCGAATACCAAGACAAAGATGGAATGTGTTTGCACCCCCTGGAAGATAACAATGAGAATGTGTGAGCAGCAGAGATGTGTTTTCAATAAGCAGGAGAGCAATTTGAAGAAGAAAAATCATTAACTTTTGCCTTGAGCGCTTTATATTTTTGAGTGACTGCAGCACGGTGTATTTTAATTAAATTAATGATTTTGTGAAATGACTTCAAATATGAACTCAGTTTTAAAAAGTTAGGGTCACATTGAAGTGTAAGGTACAAAGGAGTGAGGTCTGCATGCTGTTAAGCTCCAAATAATATTATTCTTTTTTTAGGCAACATTTCGATCTGTAAGATCTTCCTCAGGCCTGTGGAATAAAATTATTGGGAGCTTAACAGTGTGCAGACCTCACTCCTTTGTACCCTGCAATGAAACTTTTTTTTTGTCTTGCACCTGAATAATTTGTCTGGATGTGCTCACACTTGGTCCCCCTTCACATTAAAGTGTAAGCTATATTTGAAGAAGTTAAAACATTGCAGTGCAGTGCAGAAATGCGATTGCAGTGTTATACCAGAGTGTTACACCAGATTTTATAGCTTTGCTGTTTCTCAAATTCTTAGAGTTGATGGAAAATATACTCAGACCCTCATATGAGGTCATGTTGTTTCTAATAATAAAGGTGCAGAGAAAATATAGAACTGCTGTGAATATAAAGATACACAGTTCACCCCTTTGTTCTTTCACATACAGTACATAAGTCCAGTATTAATACTTAATGTTGCTATAATCAGCTGCTATAATCGGTTTATTTGTTAAAGGTTCTGTATGTAAGAATTGTGAAGCAATTTACATGTATTAATCGTTTTTTATTGCCAATGAGTGAACAGGTTGTAACGTAGCTTAAAAAATGAGACCTTCCGCGATTTTCTCAGTTGCCTGTAACAGCCTGTGGACTGATTTCTATGTGAAGGACTTCGGCTGGTTTTTCCGCGAAAATCGACGATGAGATGTTACTGTTACTGACTGGGAGTGAGAGGTGCTCTGCTGAAGCTCGGTGCAACACAACATTGGAGATCTTTTATGTTATTATGAGAAGTGTAAGCGAGAAAGAGGACATCACCTTCAGTAGTCTTGCACCGCTGCTCTCTTGGAGTGCAAGGATGGCACGAGCAACAGGATGCTGACTGCAGCTCACTTAATGGCCACTGTTAAGTCACCAATGAGAAGGAATTACTGATTCTTACATACAGAATAATCGAAAGGAGTCGCTTGTAGTGGCAAACCAACAGAGAATTATCACCTGACTCTGCAGTTCCTCTCATTTTTACGGACCAATTTTAGCATCCTCTAGCTCATTGTTTTGGTTTTCAAGCCCCCAACTTAACAGTTCTGGTACACCCTCACTGCTCTCATCAGTCATTTCCAGCTGCAGCAGAACAAGTTATTAACTAGCTGAACATAATGGAGTATTTAGCAGCTATAGAGCCAGATATTTCCCTCTGGAGTTGGTGGAGACCAAATCAGAGCTAAAAGGTGATTATGCGAACACAAATGTGACTCCAAAACGATGCCAATGTTGCTCTGTGTCTGTTGGATGGGTAAATAGGCAACTGTTTACTCATAAGTTCACCATATCAGCTTGTTTCCACTGCCCCCAAGTGGCCATAAAATCAATTAAAGCAAGTTGAAGTTAAAGAAAAGCAGGAAATCTTAATAACTGAGAAGCTGAACCAAGGGAATGTTTGGTATTTTTGCTTGAATATTGACTTCAATCAATAATCAAAAGAGCAATTTTCTGTCAAATGGCTTATTGATTGATCAACAATCCTTTCAGCTTTAATAATAACCTTTATGTAATCAAGTGAGAGCTTACTTTGCAACAAAGACCTGAGTACAGCAGAAAAAAAATGAGTGGAGAGAAGACATACAAGCACCATAAACATCACTACATACTGTAGGTCCAAGTTAAAAGGTTAGAATGAAACATGAAAAATGAAAGCAATCAGTGATCAGGCGCTTGGAAACATACTTGTGCTGCTTCACACACAATAAAAGGGTTGAATGGAGGTCCATGGATTGAGAGCCTATTCGAAAGAGAGTAATGATGATTGTCATGCATTGCCTTTGCTGGAAATAATGAAATTGTGCTTTGGTTCAAACTGCTGACGAGGGATGATTCTTAGACCCAAGAGGGCCGTCCGCCTCACGCCTCCACCAGGCTTGTATAGGATAAATGAGCTCAAGCAATTAACTCACCAGTTAAGTGTGCCTCATACCTATTGACATGTTTCCAAAGAAACTGAGAATAGAGGAAATCAGTGCAGCTGGTCAATAAGTGGAGAAACCAGGCAGTCAGCCATAACTCTGATAAGGTGTTATTGTTGGAGTTATTTATTTGCCTGCCACTCATCTAGCATTAGGATTTTTCTTCTCTTTGTTTTTCTTTGTTAATGGGTCTGAATCTGAGGTAGTTGTCCCTGTTGATACAAAAATAGAGCCAATTGCTCACCTTGATTGGATCTTTTCCTCACAAAAATGAGAATCCTTAAATCTGCAATTAAAAAAGCCTAGTCGGTTATTTCTATGTGCAACAATGAAACAGTTTGAACATAAGACTGAGAAGAAAGCAGTGCCAGGGATCTGTCTGCTGGGGAAAAATAGGCGTGGGGCCGACATGACATACTGTAGCTGTTGGGGGAGCTGGATCCAGGCAATTAATTTAGTTGTTTTGCTGCCGGAAAGCCCTGAAAGCACACACAGAGAAAATAACTATTACCACAGTGCTGAAGCTCTTTATTTTTCAGTATTCAGACATTCATTAATATTATCAGACTGTTATTACCACAGCTTTTAAACACAGAACAAACTGTTCTGCATTGTGTTCCCCTCTCTCTCTCTTTGAAATAAATTAATCACTTTGGCCATAGTTAAATTGGCTGGAGATAAACTGGAATGTTTTGAAATTATCTTTTTATTAAATTAAGTTTAGTTCAATAACAAATGTGCCGGTAAGGTCAGAGGACTCTCAGTACATAAGACTAAAAGTCTACAATTTGACCATTTGATATGTCTGTCAAATGTAGAAATATTAATGTTGGATTTTTAAAATAGTTACTGAACAATAGTGTGGTCTTGACGAAGTTAAGACAAGATAACACTGTATTCATCCCGGTGGGAAATTAAGTGTTACTCTGCAGCAGCACAAGAAGAAACAGACCACTTACAGAAAACGACAGAGCAAGTAAAGGAATAAAAGTATTAAATGGAGAAAACTACCGATAAATCAAAACTTTATTCAGTTAAATCTATAGACAGATACAAAAGAAGGAAACAGTACATAGAAGCCAAAGTGCACAACAAATTACATTTAGGTACATAAATGCGCTTAATGTGCAATAATGAATCTTATTGCTGAGCAAGGTAACAAAGTGGAGTGGTATAATATAATATAATATAATATATAATAGGTATACAATAATAACTATAGGATAATAGAATATACAGTAATGAATTTAGCAATGGTATGATATATAAAATGATATAGGATAATATAATACACTGTGATAAATAGGAATCATATATAATATATAAGGTGACTTACGTATCACATTACATGTGATTACCAAACCCTTTTCTCAGTTGTTAATAATCACATCCAGCTTCATGCAGTAATCATATTTCTTTTTACACTTTTACTTCTGTTCACTTTTCACCTGTCGTTGATTTTGATATCGAGAAAAACAGTGTGAGAAAAACAGGACAACATGGCACAGTGATTACATAAGGCAGCGTATGTGAAATAAAAAGACACCTCAGATGAATTAGTGGCGATTTTTGACACTTTAAACCAGGCTTTATAATTATTGGACAGCAGAAGTCTGAGGTGGAAAAAAGAGGAAAAAAGCCTCCTTATTTCTCTCTCTCTCTCTCTCTCTCTCTCTCTCTCTCTCTCTCTCTCTCTCTCTCTCTCTCTCTCGTTACATGGCCGGCTTTTCTGTATAGTGGATTAAATATTGGAACTAATGACATACATCATGGCTCTAGTAATTTATAAATGTATAACTTCCAAACATTTATTATGAGCCCACTTTCACTTCAAAGAAGATATTTTTACCACACTTAATTAAATTTTATGACTACAGCTTTTAAGATGAGACGAGGGAGAGTAGGAACATACTGGCAGATGGACTTGGAATTGGCGAATCAGCCATTGGCACCTCTTTTGACATTTCTGCATCACTTCTGTCTGTGAAACTGAGATCCTGTAATGCCCATGAGTCATTTCCACCCTTTTCTGTTGTATTTTAACTAGGTCGAACCCAATTATTTTACACCAATTTATTCCATCTAAACTTGGAAATGATACCGTCTCCTCGAAGTAGACACAGTAATCCAAGATTTTTGCTATTTTTCCCCTTTTTTTTTTTTTTTTTACAACCATACATATCACCACAGCTGTGATCAGGTTACTGAGCCAATATTCAAATTAGGGACTGACAAGATTCCAACTAACATAATGAAAAAAATAGTCTCAGTATGGTGCTGAGCTTTCTGCCAAGCAGAATCCTCTGATAGTCTCACATAAACGGACCAAAGAAGTCTTTAATATCAGCTAGTGCCACATCTGCATGCAGCAGGATGTCAGCCCTTATTACACTGCATTTGTGAAATTATATTTGAAACTGGCAGAAAAGAAGAGCTGGAAAATGGGCTGTAACGGATATTTCTACCACACTCTGAGGGGGGATTTTGCTGCTATGGATGGCTCCCCTCAGATATCAATTATATAGGTATATTGATCCACGAGCAAGCTGCAGATTCTTTAATATTAAAGAATTTCAGACTAAATCCTTTTTGTAGCAAAATTTCTTCATCACAATTATTTCTTCTTTGATTGATACATTCCTCCCGCCTCTCTATACCATTGGAGGTCTACTTCATCACCGGAGGAAAACAATCTCATCCAGTGGCTCCACCTCATTTTCCATTCGACTGTAGAGAGAGTGTGTAGGGGGGCAACAAGCTTTATATTCCTTTCTGCAGGCTGCAAGTCAACAGACTAAAAAAGCATCTCTTCAATCTGTGGAAAAGGGAGGAGTTGGGTTCTGGGCAGCTACTACACAAAGAGAGAAACCACCGAAATCTGCAAGTATTGTCTGGCACTGGGAGAGGGAGATGGAGGAGTGAAAGATCTGAGCAACAGGGGTAAGCCTCTCCGGATTTTCAAAGTGATTGCCTCTGGGAGTGAAGCCGTCGCTTACATCTGCAATTATCACGTCCATTTATCTATTGATGAAGAACTGGTGATGGTTATGCTTGATGGTTTTTGTTAATGGAGTGATTCAGCTGTTTTTCTCATAAAGAAATCATTATGTAAATCAATTTTACCTTCCCCAAGGAGCTCAGTTCCTTTGTTTATATCCTCATGGAAAAGAATTTTCAAGCTTGAACAGTGGGACAGCTGCGTATTAGGACTCCTGTCGCTGCTACCTGGAATTTGTGCTACATAAACCTGGAGATGGTTGTGGAGAAAGCCAGTGTGTGTAAATTGAGGGAAGTGTAAGGTGTGCTACTAAGAAACTGTATTTGGCAAAAAAGCGCCTGCCTTGACACAAGCAATTATGGTCAAAGCACCTATATCCGAATCAATCGCCCTGGGGCCACACAAAGAAAACGAGAGAGACCAAGAGACCACGATCCAAAACACTGAGTCCAGCTCACTTAAGCCGACATGGAAAGCGATCACAGTGGATTTCATAATGAGGACCAAGATCCACGGTTTGAAGTTTGTCTTCTCTACAGACAAGTCGAAACCACAGCGGGTCATCTGGATCCTGGCCTTCTTCGTTTGTTTCAGTCTCCTCATCACCTGGTCCGGGAACCGAATCCTCTACCTGATGTCTTACCCTGCTATCACTAAGATCTACATGGTGTGGGCTCACAACATGTCCTTCCCAGCGGTGACTTTCTGCAATAAAAATGTTTTCCGTGTATCCACCCTGACCAGGGATGACCTGTATCACAGCGGCTACTGGATGGACCTCATGTATCCTAATCACACAGTGATGGAGAGGAGCCTTTCCATCCTTAAGGAAAACCACAAGCAGAGTCTCCTGAGCCTGTTGGACTTCAACAACTACACCCCGCCCCCTGATTACCGCGTCAACACCACCGAGATGATGGGTCGGCTCGGTCACCAGCTGGAGGACATGCTGCTGGAGTGCAAGTTTCGTGGTGAAACCTGTACCTACAAAAATTTCAGCACTGTATGTACAGAAAAAAAAGATAGTGTTTGTCAGTTGTGGATATGAATGTTGTTTACAAGGTGTATTAATAATTCATGTGAACATTTGATGATGCTCCCTCCAGCAGGTATTCTTTAGTGTGTGTTAAGGTGTTGATGTTTCAAAGCTGCAAACAAGCCTGTCCTGTTTTTACCTCTCAAACATGACAGCTTTGCCTTATTAAACTTGATGTCTGGGTAAAGTCACTCAAGAAAACAACGTTGCCTTCATGTTGTGGTGGGAAATCAATGTCATGTCGTCATCAGTGACTACAATGTGTAATTTGTAGTTTCAAGTGTGTCTCATTTTGGTATATATTAACCCGGACAAGTTCTTGAGCCAGTTGCTATTATGTCTTTTTGCTTTATAACCTGTGACAACAATATTAAGGTCGACAGATTACAGCATCAATAATTCAGACATCTTTATCAGCATGTATAGTATATGGTCTATTTTTAAAAATGTGCCTCAGTAGATGTAGATGATGAATATGAATGGGTGTACGTCTGTTACACCCATTCACCACTGACTGCTGCAAGGAGGAAGTGGATGATGTTTAAATCATAGTCACAGTATTCCAGATGGATATATTTCTATCAAATACTTTCAACACAAAACGGCAGCTGACAGTGTCATGAGAAAATATTCAAAAGGCTAAATAGGGAAACTTCTGCACTGAGAGGTGTGCATGCACAGAGACTAATGTATTTCTACAGTTTTGAGAATAATTTAAAACTGGGAACACACTTTTTAAAATACTTATATTTAAATAAATTTAAATTCTTACCTTTGCAGAAGCAGATCTGAGCATCCAGTTCAAGTTCATCTAGATTCCTGTCATAAAAATGAAACCTGTAACTGTGAAAACTTCAGCTCGTCTAAGACACTTGAAATATAAAGCCCTGGGAACTACAAGGTGTCAGCCATCCATCGAGCCTCCACAAACTTACGCCCACCTCCATCCATCTTCCATCATGGCTAATTTGGGTCATAACTGGGATTTAAACTGTGTTGTGTGCTCCCTTCTGAAGCAACATATGGTATGGTTTTCAAAAGACTGAATGAAGCTCCCATTTCATCTAAAGTTAAATCTTATATCACGGTCAGCAGTTAGATGGTGTCTAGTCACTTTGCAGACCTCATAGCCTGCAGGGAAAGGAACCAAATCTCTGTCTTATCTGTCTGAGCTGCTTGTAAGTCTGTCTGACTCTGGACATGGACCACTGACTTTGATCTCTTGAGATCAGCTTTGACATGCTGGTTGAATTTTTGCCAGCAGCTCTCTAACCACAACCCCACCACATTGTATATTGATGAAAATTTAATATTAGATGGTTTTTTTTTCTTTTTTTTTTAAATACAGTGTGACATGTTTAGCCAGGTTGTTGACCAAAACAGCAAAAACATGATCTCACCAGCCACATTTTTTTATCAGGGTGCTACAGTATATGACCAATTACTGTCTGCAAAGTAAAGATATTTGACAACCATGATCATTACTGGTGAAAATATGGGTCAGGGTAGCAAATTACCTTTTTGGCTTCTACAGTATGGGTTTTATATGGAAGCAAAAAAGGATGTTATAATTGGATTTTACAAGCAGCCAAATACAGCCGTCAAATTTAACCACTGTGGAATAGTAATGTTGAAATTTAAATACATTTATTGCATTTATAGCATTGCAATATTTGACTTTAAAATAAAATTAAACCTTTTATCTGGCTTAATGTGGTTTGAATTTCCCTATTTGAATTTTACAGGACATAATTTTAGGTTTTGGAATGGGGGGGGGGTTCACAAGTTCAGATAGATAATTCAAGTGTCTGGGTGTGTCAGTCACTTCAGAATTGTTTGCTGGATAGTCTGACGTTTAGACGTTTAAGTTAGAATTTTTCATCTTGAATTTTGGTGAATACATGATGCTGAATTTCATCAATCCAATTTGAGCAACCTGATTGTTAGACTTGATCCAACACTGACCAACTGACTTTGAGTATCTTGAATATAGTCTTTTTTGTATTGGACGCTTGAATTTTCAGAAAAAAAATATTTAGTAAAGTCAAATTTATTTATATAGCATATTTCATACAAAAATAAACACAATGTGCCTCACAAAGGCAAGAGCAATACAATTATAAAGACATAAAATACAAGTATACATATCATCATACATAAAAGGAAGTAAACATGCGCTTGCATACAAGGATGCAAAAAATAGGCAACTAAAGTACATAATAATTCAGTTAAAACAGAAGCAAACAGTGTATATAAATTATTCAACTAAAAACGGCTAGACAGTTCACGTTTTTGACATTGCATGACTCGAAATTACCCTCTAGAAATTTCAGAAAGGAGAATTCAAACCACATTAATTCAGATGTTAATCAATAAAAATATTTAAATGCTAAAATTCTGGGGATATTAATTTGCAACATACAATATTCAGTAATAACTAAATTTCACAATTAGGTTTTCAGTCGCTAATAAGATTCAAATCTTATGGCCTTTCTTAGCTTCCATAATTTTATGATACAATTCTCCAGTTCAGTCATGATTCATCCACACTCTTCCCATTTAAATATGTATTTGTTTGCCAAGGACACAAGTAAGCAGATATTTGCATATATGCAACTGTGCTGAACATCTGTGCATATGTGTTAGCCGAAAGTAGGTGTGTGCCACAACTTGAAATGGTATAAAATGAATATGACAGCTGTTCGTAGTGGGACTTATCACTGCAGGTTTTTACATTGTGTTGAAATGCATGAGGAATAGATATCCCAGTTCCTCAGAGTATTGCATAACTAATCAATTCTACAGTCTGATAGTCTTATATCAGATTGTTAGAATTATCTAGAATTTACTCAACCCCTCAAGCTGTATTCAGAATTTTAAGCTTTCTTAGTCTTTACACAAACTGAAGCTTGATTCGATTTAAAATGTCAAAAGTTCTAATCATGATACAGACTTCTTTTTACTTTCCTGGCAAAGAGGATGGAGAATATTCCAATCACAGAGAGAATCAATAAAATTGAAAATATGTCGGCTGTGAGCACTGAAGCAAGAGCTGAAAATAAATAACTGAAGCCGACTGGATTAATTAAACCACAAATGTATTTGGCGGGAGAAAACCTACTGTAGCGACTGCACATCAAACCTTGATTACTGCTGAGCTTCACTGGCGCAGGTTCGGTCTCCTAAGAAGTTAGTCAGTCAAGACACACAATGTTTTTTACAAACCCAATTTAGAGCTTGTGTGTCCAGAGAGCTTCGACCTCAGATGTTTCTTATTTTATGACAGCAAAATAGTACATTCACTCTAAATGACTCAGGGGAAATTTGGAGTGAAATTGGGTAAAGATTGATAGCTGCTCCTGCTGCTGCTGAGGAATGCACATTAATTCCTCGAATCAGAGTCAGGCGCCTGTTTAAAGCCTTCACTGCTTTCTCTGATAATCATGAAACCTCTGCAATGATTACCTGTCTTGCACAATTACCAGCTCACATGTAATACATCTCCTCCTAGCACACTATTTACCACAGCACAGTGGAAAGGCTTTGACCTTTCATTTACTCACCTGTTGTTTTTGTTTTTTCTTTGCTCTTTTTTTTTCTTACAGATCTACACGCGCTATGGGAAATGCTACACTTTCAACTCGGGATTAGACGGCAACCCACTGTTGACCACGTTGAAAGGTGGCACAGGGAACGGCTTGGAGATCATGTTGGATATTCAGCAAGATGAATATCTGCCTGTTTGGGGAGAGACAGGTCAGTGCAGCTTTTAGCACCGTTCTGACATTTACAGTAACATTTAAATTTCCTTTCCCATCTCTTTAACAAGTGGATGTATCACTTTTATAGAGGTTAACAAAAAAGAGATTTTCCAAGGTCTTACTGCCAAATCTTTATCTTTACTGCAGAATCTGCACTACACGGAAGTGATGTACAACCATGTTTAATAGAATATTATCTTGATATGTTTCTCCAGATTTACAACTGCAATCAGGTCTAATATATTGCCTTCAGTGACATATTGTTTCCAATTTATGGTGGGCAACCACATCACTGGACTCTACATTTGTAAAATTAACAGCATGTGATAAATCTTTGGTTATAAATCTGTTTATTGGTCCAGCATGCTAACATATGAGTGCCTATCTGATATTAGTTTCTAGCATGGGGTTTAGGAGCACGCAGCATCACTACCAGTGGAAGGATAAAGAGCCAAAAAGCGGGTTTCCATAGGCAACTGTACCTGCTGTTACATTTTCTGGCGTGCTGTATCCACAGATGAAACCTCCTACGAAGCAGGCATCAAGGTTCAGATCCACAGCCAGGACGAGCCGCCCTTCATTGACCAACTGGGATTTGGTGTGGCCCCTGGGTTTCAAACTTTTGTGTCATGTCAGCAGCAACTGGTACCTAATGTTCAGCCTCCTCCCCTCCAACCTCAACCTTTTTGCTCCGCTTCATTCTGTGTTTGTCCCCAAATCCTCACCAGCCAGTGTCCGTTACCTCTGTGTCACGGAGCCCTGGGCAAAATCAGATCTTTGATTTACCTTTTGTTGGAAATATGCAGTGAACGTGTTATATAAACATCCAGTGATTCTGGCTATAGTAAATGAAATTGAGGAATTACAGCAGCCAAGGAATATTGATAGAGTAGGGCCAAGTAATGATTTTATGCAAGCATACAAGCAGTGCTTACCAGAGCAAAAATAAACCCAGACTACACAGCATGACAAACTATCTGGCAGCTCAGGGTGTTTGTTTTACTTTTCATATTGAGCCTTCACTACTTTTAGCCTGAGTACAGCTATTTGAATGCTGTTAAAACTGTCTCTAGTGGCGCATTCAAAGAGGAGGCAGAGAAAAGCTTTGAGACTCACAGACTTCACACAGACATGGTCAGCAGGATTTAATGATAAACACATATCTAATTAATAAAAAATAAACCTTTCTTAGAATTTTTTGAAAAGAGATTTAATTAACACTCTTCAAAGCAATTGTTAACATACTAATGAATATTATGAATGATCTTTCTCAATGAATGTTGCTAAAACGGCCTATTGGCAGCCGCATTTAGCCAGAATCAGACAGCTTTAAAGACTCGCTATAAATAATTGACCTCTGAAGACTCCTTCTCAAGACTAAATGTATCTTGAGGGAAAAATATTAAAATCATCATCATGTTTTTGATGTCAGATTGAGCTATTAAAAGAGGCCTGGTGCACCTTCCCAATTTCACAAATACTTACAGTATGCATCATTAGATTAGACAGAGGACCCAAAGCTACTTTGAAGACATATTTTAGAATGCTCTATGATTTAGGGACACAGTGAAATTAATGTTTTAGCACATTATATTCTGGGAAGCAGAAAGACCCACAGCAGGTTTGTTGACTGTAGAAAATTAGTTCTTCTCTCGACTATCCCTTCACTGCCGTCAGTGAA